>NW_023396635.1:152641-268540 GCF_011125445.2 Fundulus heteroclitus | reverse complement strand
AGACCAGTGGTTTGTACAGGACCCACTGTACATGTTCCAGTACACATGAATCAAATATTTGCATTACTTCCTAAACAGCCACCAGGCACTGCAGAGTTTGCTTCATCTCCAATGTATTTAAGTCAGGTGTGTGGAGGCAGGAAAACACCTAAACATACAGGACATTAGTCCTGAGGACCGGGATGGAAAACCACTGCATTAGACCAACTACTTTGTGCAATACTGCAGTATACAGGATTGTGGACCTTTAACATGATGCTACTACCACTATGCCAAACAAGCAGTAAAACATTCTTAGGTTTATAAGCCTCAACCTCTCTCATTTTAACACATTTTGTCTTTATTTTTGTCTCATTTTATAAACCTTTCCTACCCAGTGAAACTCTCCTACAGACGGCATTTGGTTTCTCCATGTGTGATGTATTGTTATTTTGAGTAGTCTCATGCTAATAGTTATCGATTTATTTAGGAAACAACTTACAAAATGATAAAGAAATAACTTTAGGGACCAGCAAAGCTATAAAAAAACAGGACAATCAGCATGGAAGAAAACAGTGGATGGAGAAAAGGCAATAGTGATCGGAGACCTCTGCTAAGGAGGTGAGGGAACTGACCAGCTTTTAACGACTGGGAAGGAGGGTAAATGACAAATAAGAACCAGTTGTTTCTAGAGGAATACAGATCAGCCTGGGAGAGCCTAAGCAGAGAGACGAGAGAAGGCGATTGGCGAACACTGAAATAAATGCAGAAAGAACTAAAAGTAAAAAAAATTACCAAACCAAAAAGTAGTGAGAACACAAGAGATAATTAAGACTTAGCAAAAAGAAAACACCTAGCACCCAAAGACTTTAGGCAACAATAAAAAACAACCCAAAATAATCAAATACAAAAAACCAAATACAAAAACAAGCGAGAACAAAAAACACAAACACCTGTGAGCCATGATGCCATGTGGGCAAGTGGTTTTAGGTCTCTATTTTGAAGAAGGGGCCTCTTTCTTGTTTGTAATGTTCTGAGTCCATTTCACTTCTGATGTTCCAACAGTTTCAAGTGCATTGCATGGTCAAGCCTTGATCGTTCCTTGCTGTTCCAAACCAATTCCAATTCTTATGCCGGTCTTTTTCCTGTTCTTGCTAAGGTGGTAACACATCTGAATAGTTTGCCCTTGTCTTGAACTGTGTGAACTGATAATTTCCGAATTTGTAGCTATTTAAAAAGGGCTCCAAACGACTTTCCCTTGTGTATATCTAAAGTCCCCTTTCTGATGAGTTCCTTTGACTTGGGGACTTGGTCAATCCGATGAATTATGTCAAACAAATCCTTTTTAAGCTGTCAACAAGTAACTACAAGCTGTAGGAAATTGTGGTCACCAATCAGATGTTAATGGCCAGTACAAAAAGCGCTTTAAACCATTGACACCACCTATAAAACCATTTAGGTGAAATTCTTGGGTGCGACCCTCTAGGTCACAGAGCGTTCCACTCCACCCCTTTTGGCCATTTTTTGTTGTATGCTGGGAAGTGAAGTAATGAACAATCGATGACTTATTCTCTTGTAGCTTCAGCATACTTTAACTTGTACAACAAATTCACTCTGAGAAATAAAAATGGCCGATTTGTGAGACTAGTAAGCTGGAAGACCATTAACCACATAATTGTTCAGAAAAACATAATAAAAAACAGAGAAAATTAAACAGCTTGATACATATGACCCAAAAACAATATAAAGATAACTACGCAGCACCTGGACAGATTATATTCAAATTTTCTGCACTCCTAGAGACTTCAGGTCCACAACAAAATGCACCTAAGGGCTCCAAATTTGGACGTTGTATGATATGCCCTCTTTAAATCATCAAAGTTGCATATTGTCCATTAGCGCCGCCACAGATAAAGAAATACTCACCTAAACCATTAACAGTCCCAAATAATTAGGACATTTATTCATAAGTAAATGTAAACACAAGACTTTCATCAAGAACAGACTGTTTTACTGCAAATGAAAGCCACCCAATCTGAAACTGTCAATAAATTCCACTTTGTGTTACTGATTATAATCAGTACCTCCTTGGTATCCTATAAAGCAGGGAATCCAGCTCCCACACCTCTTCAAAGCTAGTGTCTCTTTACTGTAATTGGTGGCATGTGTAAGTAAATGTTCCCTGTTTTACGTTAAGGCCCATTTTAATGAGCAAAACTAAGAGGGTTCATCTTAAGAGGAATGTTGGACAAACCAGAGAAGCCAGTAATTGAACCTGTGACCTTTTTAAGCGTTTTCTTTAGGGGCTTGTTCTCTTCAAGCGTGGTCACTCAGGACTGGGAGCAGCACTCCGAAACAAAATCAATAAGGGGTTCAGGCATTGGGTGAGTAAATGTGGGTCGCTTTTAAGTGCATCTTTGGGGTTTAACTATCTGCTGAGGGGACTGCAAGATTAAATTGACCCTTCATGATGTTTCAGACTGGTTAACCAAGTTCCTTGTTTTTTAACAAAACAAGCAAAACAGTAAAAGGTCCTTATTTTAAATCTCATTACTGCATCAGTGCATCAAAACGATGCACTGATGTTTCCTTTAATGGTGCGTTGTTTGGCGGGGTGCTATAATGCAACAGTTGTCAGAACTGTATTACATTACTGCAGAAGTCCTAGGGTTTGAATCCAGATCCAAAGCCTTTCTGCATCGAGCTTGCATGAGTCTGTGTGTGTGTGCAAGAACTCGTCTGTTTATGCTCTGTGTTGTTATGATGGACTGGCAACCTGTCCAAAGTGTACCCTAATTTTGACCCAATGACCATTGTAGATAGATTCAGAATCAGAGTCAGAGATACTTTAATAATCCCAGAGGGAAATTACTTTCGAGCCTGGCCAGCCAGACTCTGTTTCGCTTTCGCTGGAACTGCTCCCATAGACTCCTCTTTCCTGATACTGACCAGTCACAGGCTTTGCCGGGCTTTATATGTTGAATGACATGCAGCGCCTGAGAATCCCTCAGCCTAACAAACAAGATGGCCGCCGCTGCGGAGTGTTCGTTTGCTAATGCACTTTCTTCTGTTTTAAAAAGAATCATTCACCTTAGTCTCCGCTCGACAGCGACTCACCATGTTGAATTATATTGTGAAATGTTGACAGCGGATGTCTGATTGTGCCTTTTTTTTAACGTCACATCTGCAGTTTCTCTGATTGGGTTATTTTGCGCCTGTTAACCGCGCCCCAAAAAAAGCCCTCAATCGGTGCAGTTCCAGGACGTGGGAGATCCAGAGAACTTTGGTTCTCTAATTTAGATCTGCAGGGAACCAAGATTCACTGAATCATTTTGCTGATGGTTTTCAACTAATTTATTTGTCCTTTTGTGTGTGCATAGTTCCTTAGCTACTTTTACTTCAATTTTGCTTAGTAGTTTAGTTTACGCAATCTGTGGTTTAGTTAAGTTTAGTTACGTTTCACTAGCCAAGTAGAGAGGATTTGTTGAAATATAGTGTTAATTCAGATAAACAGCATTATATAGTGGTCTTCTCTGCATGTTCATTTTTATTTCTGTTAATAAATTCTTAAACTTGAAGAGATATTGTCACTCCTTCATTCTAAATGTATGCAGAGTTTGCAGAGTTATGTATTAAATATTAAATAACTTAAAACAGGGCATAATGGCACAACGGCATTTTTATTTTTACAGATTTTATGCAGAGTCTGCAACAAATGTATGTGTACTTTTGTTATTTCTGTGCATGCATGAAAAAACGTCTGCTGCTTGAATGGGAAGTGCTAACACAAAACATAATCACCTAATAACTCACCTATATCTATGAATTAGAACACGTTGACAACAAATGATATATCAGCTTCTTTAAGGAGCATCACGTGTCTCTAGGTGGAGGTACAATCCATTAAATGGGATTCAGGCTAAATGTCTGAATCACTCATTCGATAATCAATCTCAACTTGTAAGCAAGGGACTTGCTATGAAAGACAAACTACAAAGATGATTGTTTTTGTTATGCTAATGAAATACTGTGCAAGGAAAAAGTTTCTGTATTCTATATTTTATGTAAAAGTGTAAACAGTTTGTGGATAAATCATGCAAAATTTAGTTTAAAGATTTATGGAGTCCAATTAAAGTTAGATTAAGGGAACATGATAAAGACATGGCTACGATTTTATTATGCCTGCATTTAAAAATGATTTAAACAATAATTGCTATTATAGATGCAGCTGGAATGGAACAATTATATAACTCAGAAATACTTGTGGAATATTTTCACTGTCAGCCAGCAAATTGTAAACCAGAGAGAGGCATGATCCAAAAATGACTCCTCCTTTTACTTTTGGCAAAATCAGCCACAATAGTGACCTTACCTGTATAGAGCTGTAAAACACACTCAAACTGAGGACAGCCGGCTGTGTTTCAATTTCAATCTATATCCTTTAGAACTTTACCGCTGAGGGCCCGGAAAGGTAAACAGAGTTAATGTAACCAACAAGCAGACCAGCCAACCGTAACGGTAAACACTGGAGATCTCCGCTAAGCATGAACCACAAAATAAAATAAAACAACTCACAGCCAAGGCATTAGTAAAGCAGTGGAAATCAAGCGTGGAATGCAAATCAAAACTTGTCTTGTATGACACAAAGTAGTCATCAGTGGGTTATAAAAGTAAACTAGCAAACTATTAACCCGGAGAATGTGTAAATTACCACATGGCCGTCTGATCCATCCTACTGTCGTCTCTGCATGCGCTCTCTGTGTGGGCATTAATACCACAGCATGACACTATTAAATGAAATTCACTTTTTCATACTCACATACTAGAGGCAACAACTCCTGTAGCTGTTTGTAGTTCCAACAAACAAGTAATATTGGCAACAAATTAATAAAAGCTCTGATCATACGCTTTTCAGTTGCCAACGGTTCTCTTGATGTCCTCAGTGTTTCTCTGCAGGTCACTATCCACCAATGAGGTATAAATCACTGTAATTTAAGTGCAGCACACACACACACAGTCACAGCTCTCTCTGTTTTTCTCTCAGTGGGTCCATATTAGCAGTAGAGAACACCCGCAGCTTATGTTATGAGACCAGCTAGTACTACTCCACATGCCTCTCAGTGGAGGAAGCCTCTTAAGTCCTCTTACCTTCGGAGAGCCTGATTTGCACTCATGACTGGCCTCTTCATGGCACTTAAAAAGATGATGGGGTTGGGGTGGGGACTGAAATGGGTGATAGTAGGTGTAAGAAAAACAACGAAGGAGCAGGTGATCACACTAATGCTACATCCACATGGAACTGAATACCGTGTCTGCAGAGAAAGGTTTGAGCATAAAGATGAGACCACATGTAGCTGCTGAAGCTGTAATAGGCATTGCAATACCTATGCCAAGCCAGTGTGTGGTGCAGTAAGGCGATGTAATGAAGGAAGAAGAAGAAAGACAAGCAGGGCAAAAACAACAAACGCAAACATTGTGTAAAGAAGTATTTGTGTGGACAGATGATAAGGCAGTGCGCACAAATGCCTTGGAGGAGGAAATTGTTAGTATAAAATCCACAATAGATTGAATAGTGTCTGAAACACAGACGAAACTCTCAACGTCGCCATTGTTGTTTGTGTTAGTGCATGCGTTTTAAAGTTATAGTGTATCTTTTTTCGGCTTTGCGTTCTGGTGGGATCATCTTATCTATGACTTGTCCTATATGCCAATCATTGTGAGATACTCACCTAATGCTAATGTGCGTGCTCGTTCCTTCCTAGTTTCCTCTGCACATGCACACTTCTAGTGTTTATGTATCCAGTAAGCTTCGATTTCAGTCGTTAATTGTAGCTCAGCTGCTCTCGCCGTATACTTTGAAAATGGCTGAGAGTTGCAAAAAGTAAACTGTCTTACAAGGTTATAAGAAGAAGAGGAAGGCATCAGAAGACAGAAGACAGAAATAAGACCAGAGTGTATTTGGGAGATTCTTTCACATGATCCCTCTGATGAGCAGAAGAGCAGGTAGGATGGTCTTGCGCATGCACGGTTATTAAAAAAGGGACTTGGGTGTTTCTTCACTACATTTCTGGAAAAATCTATAAACTGTTATACCTTTAAGGGAGGAGCGAGTTCTATGTTGGCTCAAATGCATAAACGCACCAAATTGTAGCTGGTTATGCAAATAATGGTGTCCAGACAGAGCCGCCGCGGGGGAGAGCTTCAAACTATTCTACGCTGAGAGCCAGCTTCAATGTTGTCGGATTCACGGCTGCTTCATCTGGACAAGGGACTTATCTGACCAAGAGTTCCGATGAAAATCAATGAGAGAGATCATATTTCTCCTATTTTAGCTTCCCTTCATTGGCTTCCTGTTAAATCAAGAATACAATTTTAAATTCTCCTTCTCATGTAAAACCCTTAATGATCAAGCTCCATCATATATCAGAGCTCTGATTACCCCATATGTTCCTAACAGAGCACTTCTCTCTCAGACTGCAGGTCTGCTGGTGGTTCCTAGTGTCTCTAAAAGTAGAATGGGAGGCAGATCCTTTAGCTATCAGGCTCCTCTCCTGTGGAACCAATTCCCAGTTTTGGTCAGTGAGGCAGACACCCTGTCTACTTTTAAGACTAATCTTAAAACTTTCCTTTTTGACAAAGCTTATAGTTAGAGTGGCTTAGGTTACTGAGCTATCCCTGTAGCCCTTCAAATAGGTCATTACTTTGTAAATGTTCACATACTTGATTAGCATCTACTTTCTCAAGAATTTTACATAGGAAAAAAAGGTTAGATATACTGTAAGCCTGTAATTTATTAAGTCATATTGATCAAGAGAGGGTTTCTTAAGTAAAGGTTTAATAACAGCTACTTTAAAAGCCTTTGGTACATATTCATTTACTAAGGATAGATTAATCATGTCTAAAATGGGGGCATTAATAAAAGGGAATATTTTCTTAAGTAACTTGGTTGGGATTGGGTCTAACATACAAGCTGAAGGTTTAGATGAAGCTAAAATCATAAATAGCTCTGAAAGCTCTACTGCGTCTGAATAACAATCTTACTGTTTTTATGCTTATCCTTAGGCAGCTGTTTCAGGTAGGATTTGATGTCGCTTGGGTCTTGTGGCTGGAATCTACAGCTATGCTTCCTGCATATTGTCACCCAAAATATGAATATGCCATCTCAACATTATCAGTTGAGAGTACTATAGTACATTTCCTTGAAACATTTTATGGATTCTAAATTTAGCTTTCTTTTATATTTATCTAATTCTACAGAAAAAACAACAACATTTTAAACAACTATTTACAAAGAATAACACTTGGCAAAACAATATTAGCAACTTTTGAATTCTTTCTTCACTGTTCACTATCACTAAAAATGGCCAACAGAACTACAAACATCTCTTTTGCAAGGTTTCAGTCAACTGACCATACTGTAAATTAAAAAGAGAGAATCTCCATCATGCTTTTGTGAAAGCCAGATAGTGGGGTATGTTTTTTTCAGAATGGTCTTTAATGAATACATTTTCTAATTAAATTGCCTTTCAAACTGGACAGTCAGCAATGAATCTGAGCTTTGTGCAGAAAAGGGCAAAAACTGTGATGTCAAAGTAAAAATAATGACGCAGCTGTATTGCACCAGGGTTTCTTTTCTGTTGTTCAGAGTAGAACTGCCTGACCCGATTCATCAAAAGACGTAAAAAAAATTCAAAATGAACCATTAGAGGGACTTATTTAATTATGTCCTTTTTTTCCACAGCTGTGCAAAAGCAGATACTTTCTGGTAAAACATTTTCATAGGCACCATTGCTTTATTAGCAGTCCATCTCTTCCTCAACGGAAGAACCAGTAATGATTTCTCACCAATATGTCCAAGATTTTGCACATCACTCTTGCCTTTCAGAATGGAACATTACAGTGTTTTCCTGGAAGCTCTGGAGACGTAACTATTATAGGAAAGCGATTTGTTTTCAAACAGATTCTCCAACTCTGTGTAAAAAATGAGTGGTTTGTAAAAAAAAAAGAGGAAAGGTAACAGGGTTGTTTTCTTTTTATGAAACTGTGCTTGCTGCTTCTTGAAAATATAGAGTGCTGGAAGACAAGCAGAACCAGGATCGGCAGAGTTAGCTGACTGCAGCAATAAAGCATGCGGGAGTTTTTGTTGTGCCATTACACACTGTTTAAGTAATTTAATGTTTAATAAATAACTCTCAGTCTATTAGGTATAGACCGATGATGATCAGCCCAAACAGCAGATATTAGGACAATAGTTGAAAGGATGATTCGAGCACAGCACACATATAGAATGAAGGAGTGACAACTTCTCTTCAAGTTCAAGAATTTACTAACAGAAATAAAATGAACATCCAGAGAAGACTACTATACAATGCTGTTTATCTTAATTAACACTACATTTCAATCAACAAATCCTCTCTACTAGGCTAGTAAAACTAAACTAAAACTAATAAGCAAAATTAAGATAAAAATAAGCTAAGGAACTACGTACACACAAAAGAAACAACAGAGCAAATAAAATAGTTAAAAACCATCATGAGAATGATTCATTGAACCCTGCTTCACTGCAGATCCAAGTTAGAGAATGAAAGTTCATCTTAAGGAATATGGACATATTGTATTGATTATTACTGTATATTCTTCAGTGATGGTATCAAGGCTTTGGTTGATTGTATCTTTAATACTTTATCGGCTGGTTGTGCTGTTCTATTTACATCTCTTTGCAGGTGAAGAAGCAGACTGAGAATGTTTTATCGTTCTCTACCTTTTTTGTCCTCTTTCTTTCACTTTTTCTCCTTTTTTTCTCGTCTACCCTTCTTTTTTCTCTTCTACCTACCTTACACCTTGCATGTATAAATCAAGCGGAGCACTAAAGGAGTAATGCTCCACTTGTGAAAGAAAAATCAGTTGGGCTCTTTTTGGCATTAAGACAACAATTCTTATTGCCAAATTGCCAGACAGGACACTATTAAAAAAGAAAGAAAAAAAAAAGAATATGGAATGAGGTTAAATTAGCTTGGCTAATTTAGAACAACATTTGGTTTCAATTTGGGGTGTAATGAGTGGACCAGAAAACACAACCATTAATATCCCATCTATGTATAAAACCCCTATAGGCCTCTCCTGCAGGAGAGGCTCCACACTGTCTCTTCTCAGCTTTCCTGCAACAGCTGAGAAAGGTTATAAGGAGACCATTTCCAGGGCAGTCGGCTGTTAATTTCCAATGCTGGTTTCACAGAAAACAGACTTTACTTACTTAGCCTGGCTGGCACTGCAAATGTTCTTTGGTGTGCGAACGCATTCGGACCCTTTTGGCTGTCTCTCCAATGCTGCTGCTGAGGAACAGCGAGCGAGAGAGAAGGATTGTAGCGTGGCCAGGGGGGTTTATACCGTGGACTCCTGCTGTGAGAAGAGTTCCCTGAGGGCCTGTAAAAGTCTCACATTTCAGTAGCTTTAAACTGTAGTCTGATTCTATTCCTCATGGCTTGATTGCACAACACTTTGAACCCATCCAATGCAATCTCCAACTAAAGCTGATTGGGTACAAAAATACTGATATCATAACCAGTCTGAAGATAGGTCACAAAGCTTCCTGTTTTCTGCCACAGGTATTCAGAACCTGTAATTTGTAAAGTTCACTAATAAAAATATTCATCAAACAAGTATTGTTTATATGACAGACAAAAGAGTCACAAATGTTAAATGCATTTTAGCTAATCAAATTTTTTTTTAAATTTGTATCACCTTGTAACTATGTCCTTGTCTTTTTATATCTCAGGTGTAGGTGCTTGGAATTGCCAAAGACCAGGGTTGTTTGTGATACACATATGTCACAGAAAACGTGTGGTATGCTGAGAGCTGTTGGTTTTTGCACAGAAGACTTACTTCCCTGCTGTCCTTACAAAAAAGGATTTCACAGAAGTTAAATCTCATTCTCTTTTGAAGTAAAGTTTACCTGATTGTTTTGTATAATTTTTAAAAATTCTTTTAAATTGTGTTTTAGATCATGTATTCACACACGTCTTTATTTCGGGTTTTTTTTTTTAAATCTGATATGGTTACAGTTTATCTGTATAGACTACATGTAATAACTTTACAATCTGACACTTGCTTTTCATTTCTGAATTAGTTAGTTAAAGGCATAAAATACATCACTTGAGGAATACCTTGTCAGACCAGAACTTAGAGCTCTTTATTAATAAAAACTAATTAAAATGGTTCTCTCTATGTTTTCAAATAAAATACTGCACCTGAGTATCTAGCTGAATGGGGACAACAAACTACTTGATGCCAAAATAGTTGCAAATATCTGGACTGAAGGAAGTGTTTGCATATATCTATTGCAATAATTAAGCAGATATTGTAAGCAAAACAGCTGCATCAAATGGATACTGATTATTTCTACTGAGCTGCAAGTCCTGGAGGAGTGGTACATGTTAAAGATGGAAGACTGTGCTCTGGTTGAAAACTTGATTTTCAAAATATATAATTGTTTATGTTCCACTAAGTAATAAAGTTATACCTACTTGAGCAGCAGAAGTGCTTGCGCCATCCTCTATTTTTAACATGCACTAGTCTCAGGACTTGCATCTTAGAAGAGTGCAACCCTAACAGCCAAACCCATCTGTTTTCTTACTTGATTTTTTATTTTTTGATTGACATGACGCTGATCAATAAGCAGAGAGGAAGAAAGATCTGGTCAAAATATGTCCTAACAAGCTGAAACTCACAGCAGACTTTTACACAGGTTTTTGCTTTGTATCTGTAAACAGACCTTAACAACAACAACAACAACAACATATATCATGTGAAAAAAATGTGTAATGTGTAATTATTTTCTACAAATACAAATATTTCTATACACAAAAATTCTTATCTATGGATCCACAAAGATAAAATTCTCACACATTTTAAATTACAAAGAGGAAACAGTTATTCAGAACCACACATTCTAATTTACAAGCACAAATAGTATATGGGATTTGTCCTCATAGGTCTGTTTTTTAACACTTTTAAAGTCAAAGGTAACATTTTTTTTCCAGATATTGCAGGATAAAAATAAAGGACAGTGCTATAGCAGGACAAAGGTTATTTACACATATTTGCCAGGGGTGCCGCTAAATATGACTGGTTTATTGCATTCCTTAGTCTCTACTAGTTCGTACCTCAAATAAAAAGTATTGTTTTTAGTTGTTGGTTTGATCGGATTGAGGGGTTGGATTGCATGCTTCCTATCAAGGATTAGTCAGACCTGAAGTAAAATCTGAACAAACATTTTGGCCAAAACAATCACAGTTTTGCAATAAAATCAAACCAAGCAATAACCAAGACTTACTTTAGTTTCTTTCAATAATAAGAATGATTCTCACTGCATTTCTTTCAAGTATAGCATGTCTCCCTTGATATAGAGAACTTTCTTAAATGACTGTCTAAATGCATGCTCTGCATCTGCTCTATTTTCTTTAACATCCTGTGTTATCCACTTGCGCTCTGCTGCATAAAGCTCTCCATCTGTTCCTCTCTGTCACTCTACATCTCCTACAGTATGGCATGTCTGCCTCATCTGCTGTGGTTTGTCTTCTCTGAAAATATCAACGCCATCTGCAAAGAGATGCATGGTACTGTACTAAAAGAGCATTGAGCTTTGGCATGAGAGGGCCCGGCAGGAGATTAAAAACTCTGATCCCGACATTGTTTTCTCGCTTTGTTTCTCAGAGAGGTTCTCTGGTCACTACTGTCACAAATTGATACCGCACATCCACTCACCCCTTTCACAACACTGTATATCTGTCATGGACACGGAGCAGCTTTAAACTCTGTTTATACGGACATACATTTGAATAGGCGTTCAGATGATGCCTGTTTCTTAGATTATAAGTATGTTTTCAAAATCCTTACAATAAATACAGTTTCATTAAGCCCACTTATAGCCATATTCAGTAAATTAGAATAAGGGTTCCACTGAGGCTTATTTGTGAGATTAAAAGTGTCTTTTGAAAATAACAACCGTATCAAAAATTAAAGTTTTCTCATAGCTTAGAATGAGATGTTTAAAAATACATAAGTGCACCCAATAGAAGACGCTATGTTGTGACACCATTTTTGATTATGGTAGCTGAAAGGGGACAAACTTGTTAACCTTACGCATTTATACAGCTTTCTTTCCGCTAACTTTCAGGCCTCTACATTTCAACAAACGTCTCAGTTGTTTGACGCTGTGCTTCTCGATCGAAGCATGTTGAAATGAGGCTCCTGGGACATCCTCATCTTCCAAAATTATTGGTGTTGCAAACGTTGCCATTTCTCAGTTTGTAATTTGCTTGTCTGACCGTCTGGGGAACTGGAGTTGATTTCTGGGGGGTGGAGCTAATCAGACTTATTTGAGAAATGCCTGATTATCAAATCGCTGTTGAAAAAGAACAGTTTAGACAAATTACTACTGCAGAACTAGAGGCCCATCTCAAACCTCCCTTTTATCTCTAAGATTATTGAAAAAGCTGTGTTTCAACAATTAAATACCTTCTTAACAATGACCAGCCGCTTTGATGTTTTCCAGTCAGGTTTCCGTGCTCACCACAGTACAGAGACCCCCTTGACAAGGTGTTTAATGACATTCGTGTAAATGCAGTTTGTAGAAGAACCACAGTGCTGGTACTATTGGACCTCAGTGCTGCATTTGATACTGTTGATCACTCCATTCTTTTAGAGGCCTGGAACACTGGGATGGCCTTTCTGGTACAGCACTCAGGAATGGTGTCAGCACAGTTCAATGCAGGACCCAGACCAGCCCGTCAGAAATGTAGCCCTGTGTCCTCACATATTTTAGGGTATCCAGTGAGGTGGTCCAGAATCCACTGATACATGCAGTGGTCTACTCCTGACAGTTTCAGTTTGTCCATCAGAAGTCTTTGCTGGATGGTATTAAAAACTAAAGACGTAAATCAAAGAACATGATCCTCACAGGGCTTCCCAGCTTCCCCAGAAGCCTGTTGCTGGGCTAGTTGGTGAACTTCAGAGAATCCAAAAAAAAACCTCACCAGGGGGCGAAGATGGTTGAGGACCAACCTCTCGAGGGTCTTCATTAGCAGCTACAAGCCTGCTGAGGCCCTTTGGTTGTGTGGTCTTCAGCACTGATCCCACACAGGAGGTCTTCCACAGCTGTGACACCTTCCCTAGCTTCAGGCTCATGTTGAACATGTGTCCCATGATGCCACACAGTTGATCTTCGCAGCACATCAGGAGCCTTGGCTTGATGCCATCTGGACCAGTAGCCTTTCGCACTTTGATCTTTTGCAGCTAATTCCTCACCCAAAGTATTGAAAAGGACATGGCATTGGTGGGGGAGGGGCTGTGGGATGAAGTCATCTGAACCCAGTGGGTGGGTGATGGCAGAGAGCCAAGAGGTGTGACATTAGGGAAGAAAAGCATGCAGTCATAGATGAGAGGGGTGCTTACAGCAGGGGAGACTGGGCTGGGCAAGGGGTGAGTGTCTGATCAAACCTGTTGAAGAAATGGTTTAGATTATTCATCCACTCTGTGGAATGGATGATCCTATACATCCAGACTAAAGAAGATCTTCCTAGAGTCTCCTATCAATCAAAACAAAAAAATTTGGAATAATTTTTTGCTTTTGGAGTATTTATTTTTGGTGGACTATAATTTTAGCCTTGTTAAAAATTAAAGTGTACCTTAGTTTAACCTGTGTTGTTTATAAAACCTTTTATTTTATTCTCTCAATCCTTGTTAAACAGGTGTTACATGTTTTTCCTAATTCAAAAACTAAATGTTTGAATGATAAATACTGTGTTCACATTTCAGAAGCCAGGCAATTCAACGGATAACTTCTTACTTCGGTCTCTCGCTTGTCGTCTAGTTTTAAACTGTGTGAAAAAGTCAAGGCAGAACTTCACGCAACATTCGTGTCAGAGAGATAAATATTTCCCAGTGGAATACAATACCGGCTGCTATTCAATTAACAATCAGTTAAGTAATCTCACAAGTCTGCATGCTCTTTTCATTCTTAACAATTTAATTAGTGCGTACATCAAACATCTGAGAAGTACGCCATTTCTTATCTTGTTGTGACAGGAACAAGGAGACACTGCTGCTGTAAGAAGCAGAAGGTAAAAATGTGCTGAATTAAACATCAGATAGATAAGCCGTCTTGCAGGTTTGTCTGTGGCTTCTTCAAGTTTTAATGAATTAACTTTTTTTTTTTAATTGGGCTGCGATTTGTCAGCATCCCATTCCGTATGAGCTAACGTTCGTAGCTCTGACACATCGACGGGCCTGGTGCACTTCAGAAAAGCTGCTTTATCAGTCAGTTCAATTAAATTTAGATTTTAACAAAACGTTTTAATTAGTGCCATTTTTCTTTTTTTAAAAAAAATCTTGGAGCCTTTTGACAAAGTCATCAGAAAGATTGGGAGATATATGGGAGCTGATGATTTTCTCCTGCCCTTCGCTTCCTCTTCATCCTCACATGTGTTTCAATGAGTCATCATCATGTGACCGTGCCAGATTCTCATCAGCTCTCTGCACCTGCTGCTGGTTTCCACACTGTTAGTCTGACAAACACTAAACATAATCAACGTTGAAAGGTAGACATTGCCTTGTATCATCCAAAATAACAGCAACAGTGCACACTCCGGTGGGACATTTATGGTGACAACATCTAGCCCCAGTTAAGTATTGCCGCATTTGGATGAGCATTAACAAGTCCCAAGATCCTATCAGCCGTATTTACCATAGCCTAAGCTTTTTCAACTATACAATGATAAATATAATGTTTCACTGATATCTTGAAAATAATGCATTGTGTCGAAGGATCTCAAAGAACACATTTAGAATACCTTATCATCATTTTAATTCTTACATCATATTATCCTAAATAACTTTTGTTGGACTGGTGACCATTCCAGGGTGGACCTACCTCTTGGTCAACGTCTGATGGATTATCTTTAATAATTAGTCATAGCCCTCCGTACCACAGTGGACTATTGGATTACCAGCTGCATAAAGGTTTCTGATATAGTTAATATTAACTGAGTGAAGTTGCCCCCCCCCCCCCCACCCTCTTCAAATCAGACAAAATTGGTGCCAAACGTTTGTGCTACGTTTGTGCTGGTTCGTGCAGCAAAATTTTTTGTTTGTGCCGCTATCATTTTAAAGATATAAACAAATGTTTTTAGAGGTCATCAAAGGTCAACCAGCCCCCCCCCCCACCTTCTTCAAATCAAATGAAATTGCTGTCAATTGGTGTCAATCAACAAACGAAAACTTTTGCTGCACAAACCAGCACAAACGTAGCACAAACGTTTGACACCAATTTTGATTTAAAGATATAAACAAATGTTTCTAGAGGTCATCAAAGGTCAACCAGCCCCCCCCCCCCCCCACCTTCTTCAAATCATACGAAAGTGGTGTCAATCAACTCGACTCCGTTTGTGCTGGTTTGTGCAGCAAAAATTTTAATTTGTGCTGCTTTGGTTTTGAAGATATTAATGAAAAGGTAAAGGTCAAAAGGTCAACCAGCCTCCCCCCCCCACCCCCCCACACCTTCATCAAATCAAAATTGGTGTCAAACGTTTGTGCTACGTTTGTGCTGGTTTGTGCAGCAAAAGTTTTCGTTTGTTGATTGACACCAATTGACAGCAATTTCATTTGATTTGAAGAAGGTGTGTGTGGGGGGGGGGGGGCTGGTTGACCTTTGATTACCTCTAAAAACATTTGTTTATATCTTTAAAATGATAGCGGCACAAACGAAAATTTTTGCTGCACAAACCAGCACAAACGTAGCACAAACGTTTGGCACCAATTTTGTCTGATTTGAAGAGAGTGGGGGGGGGGGGGGCAACTTCACTCAGGTGTTAGACATTAAATTGTAATGTCTGTTTATTTTTCAAAGCACTCACAAAATATGTTCTTAGCCTAAAACTGCAGTGGCAAACAAATAATAATACTTCTATAATGACCCAGACTGCATTCAACTAAAATAAAATTTAGAGGTAACAGGTCCATTCATAATTTAGTACTCTATTGTAAATTATAGCAAAGCATAATCTCTCATTTTAAGACCAACACTGTTTCTGATACTTATGGAACATTTGTTATACCATCCGTAAATAGCTAGTACCGTAAATTTAATATAAGGGAACCGGCAAAACAAAGGAACCCAGTGCTTTGTTGGCTTTACAAAAATATTCACAGAAGGTGAATCTCATCTATTGTTCCGCTATATGCATTATACTATGAAATGCCAAAGTGCCCAAAATTTAATAAATAAATAAAACATTATGAAATAGTTATTTACTTGAATAAATAAGAGATAAATATACAAAGTGACAATGAAATTGTGAAATAACTGAATGCTTATAAAATGATCACCACATTATTCTGAAATATTTTTCATGCTTCTTTAAAAATGTGTGTAATAATATAAAATGTAATTATTGTTAAGGCATTTTTTATTTAAATTCCATCAGTTTTTATTTCAAAATGTCATTTAAAAAAGTAATCTTTTTCCCAATGGCCTATTTATTTCTTAATGACACTTTTCAACAGAAGCACCTCGCCTGCCAATCAAGAGAAACAGGACGGGGCGAGTTGTATAATTGGCTGCTTCTTTACCCAGCTGAAGTCTATCCAACACAGAGTTTCAAGCCAGGCCTATAGGTGCAGAGCGTATTCCCATGTAAGCTGTCCATGGAGCACCCAGGAAAACTAATCCCCCAATGGGGGTTCTAGGTTCAACCTACTGACGATGATTGGCAGGAGAAGTGCTTCTGCTGAAAAGTTTCATTATTAAATAAATTGGTAATTGGGGAAAACAGCATTAAGAAATAAAAGATGACTTTTTGAAATAAAAAGTGCTGGAATGAAATAATATTGACTCAATAATAACATATTAAAAAATAAGTAAAATTCAGTTGCAGCTTTTTATTCATTCCTTTTAGCAGCTTCCAAGTGACTGCTAATAAGTCCTGTTGACCTGCATGGTACAACTGAGGTGCAAAAAGTACTGTTGCATTGAGGGCAAGAGCAAACCTGTAGCTCCTTGGTTTGAAAAGGATAGTTTTTTTTTGTTTATTACGTAAAAGTAACAGGCTTTGATCATAGTGAATGTTTAAATGTTGGGTGAGATTTAAACATTCATACTAAGAAACATCTATCCATCCACCCATGGTAAATGGACCTAAAAGTATATTTCTTTTGTAGTCTGTGATGTATTTTGGTGCAAAGCCATTCATTGATTTACAGACTAACATAAGTATTTTACAATCTATTCTCTGAGTTACAGAGAGCCAGTGTTCATCGTGATGTAAAGCTGTGGTTCATCTGCATACAGTAGTTATGGTAACTTATGTTGTTGTTTCTTATGATTGAGCTAGAGGGAGCATGCAGACATTGATTAGTAGAGGACCCAAGATGGACCCCAGCATGTGATTTGTGTGGTCTCTGATGTAAAGTTACCTACTGACACAAAAAGGTCCCTGTCTTTTAAGTAGGAACCAGTTGAGTGCTGTACCAGAAAGTCCAACCAAGTTTCCAGGTGCTAACAGAATGGAGTGATCAACTGTGTTGAATGCTGCACTGAGGTCCAATAATACCAGCACTCTGGTTGTTCCATAGTTGCATTTGCACGGATGTCATTAGACACCTTGACAAGGGCGGTCTCTGTACTGTGGTAAACATGGAAACCTGACTGGAGAACATGAAAGCGGCTGGTCGTTGTTAAGAATGTACTTAACAGTTGAAACACAGCTTTTTCAATAATTTGACTGATAAAGGGGAGGTTTGAGATGGGCCTCTAGTTCTCCAGTAGTAGTTTGTACAAATTGTTCTTTTCAACTGTGGTTTGATTTCTGCTGTTTTAGGACCTGGGAGAATACACCTGAGTCAAATCAGACATTATGACAGGCACAACGTTCTTAAAGAAAGCTGTAGGTAGAACATCAAGGTAGCAGGAGGCAAAACTTAGCTGGTGTATGACTTCTTCTAAGCATTTGCAGCTTATCTGGCAAATTTGGTATTGAATTTGATATGGATGTACAGACTGCCCCTCTAATATTCTGGATTTTCTTAGTAAAGAAGTAAGCAAATTAACTGAAGGCCCTGTTGGAGTGGAGTTCGGATGCCACAGTCACAGCAAGGTTTGTTAACCTGTCAACTGTGGCAAATAAGGGATGAGCAATATTAATGTTTTTGCCGATGATCTCAGAGAAGAAAGATTTCTTTGCATTTTTTAGTTGTAAATTATATCTGTAAATCTCTCTGTCATGCTGAACCTGGAATCTAGGCAAGCTAAGTTTATTTATATAGCACGTTTCAGTAACAAGATGATTTTAAGTGCTGTACATGAACAGAAAAACATTACAGAAGGAAATATTACATTGGAAAATACATACACAAAGGAATATTCATATTCATAATAAGAAATAAACTTGGTAAATCCTTGAGAGCTTCTGATCTAAAGTTGTTCTGTCCAACTTTTCTAAAGTTGCAAGTAGCGCAACTTCTTTTGTTTGATTGTAATAAGAATAAGCTAGGTAAATCATTGACTAGAGTTCTTTAGTTTCACTGTAAAAAGATTAATCACTAACATGTAAAGCTTTATCAGACAGTTCAGCAGCGCTCCGTTCCAAGTCACAGATGTCATAGAAAGTGGCGGCAGAGCATCTTGTTCACATAACATGCAGGATAAATCAAGATTGCTGGACTTTCAAGGCCAACCTGGGGGAGCTAGTTCAGATAACAGCATGTGTTCTGGGGCAGGATAACTTTTTCATAATCTTTTTTCCCGCTGCTTAAAGTCTTTAGCCCACCTACGTTCAGCTTTTCGACACTTACTTTTTTCATTTCTAACAAATAGAGCACTTCTCCACAGGGATTTTTTTTCTTTCTAGAAACAACCTGACTCAAATGCTGGTGAAGATTCTCAGTCATCCAGGTCATGGTCATTCCAAAAAAAAGTAAAAAACAAAGCAACTGGACTTGTTTTCCGTAGTTGAAGACGTTTCACTTCCTCTCCAGGAAGCTTTCTCAATTCAAAAAGTCTGGAGTAATGTGGAGTAACAAGCTTTATACAATTGGCAAACAAAAGCCTTGTAATGGCTTAGATAACATGCAAATTCAACAGAAACAGGACCACCCCTTAGTAATGGGCGGTCGTTAAAGCCATTACGGCAGCAGATTGGACCGAAACTGGTCCACTCCTCTGTATCGAGGAGTCGTCAGGGTCGTTATTGGCTTGGCTTAAAGGAACAATGTTTTGATCACCCGAATGAGGGTGAGAGTTAAGGTGATGCTTGGCCGGAATTAATCCTATAGCTGGGTTGTACGTTTTTGAGAGATGAAACCTAAGGCCTCCTCATCTGTTCAAAGTTGGTTTTTCTCTCTTAACGTAGATGGCTTCCTTCACACCCCTTTCAAACCATCTGTCTTCTTTGTCCAAAATGTGAACATTTTGGTCCTCAAAAGAGTGTCCCTTGTCCTTAAGGTGTAAGTGGACAGCAGAGTCTTGTCCTGAGGAGGTACACTGCAAAACAGATCTAAAAATAAGTAAAATGTTATTAAAGTTAGTGTATTTATCCTTAATTTGAGCAGGTAAATAAGACTATCTGCCAATGGAATGAGTATTTTGACCCCTAAAATAAGATAATTAGATATCCTGCACTTGAAATAAGATGATTGAGATGATTGTTCCTATTTTAAGTGCAAAAATCTAATTCCATTGGCAAATCATCTTATTTACCTGCTCAAATCAAGGATAAATTCACAAATTTTAAGAGCATTTTACTTATTTGTAGTTCCGTTTTTGCAGTGTAGCTCTCCTGTGTTGAGCCATGCGTCTGTGGAGAGGTTGTTTGGTTTCTCCAATATAAAGATCAGAACATTCCTCACTGCACTGAACTGGATACACCACTCCACTCATCTCAGGTTTGGGGGTTTTGTCCTTGGGATGCACCAGCCTCTGTCTGAGGGTCCTGTTTGGTTTGAAATGTACTGGAATTTTGTGTTTGGAGAAAACCCTCTTGAGTTTTTCAGAGACTCCAGCAACATATGGGATGACAATGTTTTTGCGTTTATTCTTCTCACCATTATGTTCTGCAGCGGGTCTTTTGGATTTTCTTGCTAAGCAAGAAAATCCAAAAGACCCGCTGCAGAACATAATGGTACCTGTACCCTCTTATCCTTGCATGGGTGCTAAGAAACATCGACCAACTGTATTTAAGAGGAAAAAGAATCACTACCTGACACATAATGATACATTATACTGTTTTTAAAATTAGAGCGTTATGTAGTGTAGTGTAGTAGTGTGTAGTAGGTAGAGCAAGGTTTTATCACACATTGAAAGATAAAGCTATAACCTCTGGATAAGTTTCTTGGTTTGACAGTTTGAGAGTTGTAAACAGATGACGAGATAGATCTTTGAAGTTTTACACATCCCCAAAGGATTTTGTTCTTTATTTTTGACTCTATCATTATGTCTATTTATAGGTGTATTATTTCAAAGACCAAAAAGTTACCTTATAATGATTCAAGCATGTTTTAGAACTCCTATTTATTAGTTAGGGTTGTTTTAGTGCTAGTGGCCTTTATCTGAAAGTAATCTCTTGGGAAATTGGCAAAAGAGAGCAGTGAGGAAGACAGGCAGCAAGGGTTTGAGAATCGATCCCAGCTTCGTCGAGGACTAATAGCCTCTGTAAATGGTTTGGGCTCTCTATCACTAAACCACGCCCACAACTATGATGTATTTTAAAATATATTTTTTTATTAGAAGAACTTATTTTTTAAGTTCTTCTTCCAGCAGTTTAACAACCTATTTTTTCTAATTTAAGGCATATGGGTTACCAGGTTTAAACTATTTCACAAGTTCAAAGGGAATTGCAACCAAAGCATTTATTTTTTTTGGAAAAAAAAAAAATCCCAGGCATTATAATGAGAAGCAGAACCATTAAAAAAATTACATTTTTCATTTTTTGATGATGATGAGCAGGTGTTATCTTACCATGCGCCAATCTCGTTTGAATTTAACATCCAGCTCAAAGAGAAACCTACCACAAACGGAGACCAGCTCTAATTCGGACCAAGAGCGGCAATGTAATTGGAAGTCTTAATTATGAAGATGCCATCTTGTTAATTGAATTAGCCGACAAAAGAAAAAAAATGGAACTGCGAAGTTGGGACAATGGCAGCGTGACATTGATAGGCAGAGTGGGAGCAGGAACCATAAGCCACAAGCAGCTGAGGGATAAACAGAAAAAAAGGCAGGGAGGCAAACATGAGAGTGAGCACAAGATGAAGAGAGAGGAGAAGAGGTGGACAAGAGAGCATCGTAACGAGAAAATGACTTTTCTGAGAGCAGAGGTATGGTATGAAAAAAATTTGAAGTACATGACAATAGTGCTGTTAACATAGCAATTAAAGCTCAACAAGTCTTATACAGACACATGTACCTATAGATACTGTAAAGACTTTGTATGTTCAACAACTGTAAAGCCTTGCGCAGCTTCATATTTTACATTTATTCACTACAGTAAGCAAAGCACAATTATAGGGTGAATAAAAATACTCAAAAATGTTTTATACACCTACAAACAAGGAGTATGTACCAGTCCTGCCAAAACAAAACCTGTGATGTAAATACATGGGGGCACAAAAGAGAGATTGATTTCTACCTGACAACAAACAACTATGGAACACGTAAAAACAAGCAATAAAAATGACAGAAAAGTTAATACTAAAGTATTAGGAGTAACGCTTCTGTTTGGACTTAGTTTCCTCAGAAGCTTTGCAAGCACCAAAGGTCCAATCCCTCATATCAAAGGTGACATTTAGCAATGCTTTGTTTGAATTAAAAATGAAAGAAATTTTTATTAAATAACACTAAATGGAAATGTTCCAAACTGTGAGTTGGACTTTTCTTTGGTTGCGAGGGTAATGCCAACCTGTTAGCTCCTTCATCAATTTTGTTTGTGACTACAAATGCCTCAAAGTCATGTGAAGAGAAGTGTTAAGAGCACAAATGTGGGTCCTTTGGAAGTTGTCGTTTTCCAACGGCTTTTTCCCATTGCACTTTTCTTTTTTAGTCACATGGGAAGCGATGAAGACTCACCTCACTTTTTCTGTTATTTTTTGTTTTGAAATATCAGCCAAGAGCGACAGTGTGTGGCATTGTCTAAATTTACACTACTCAAATGCAATATAATAAAAAAAGACTACTCGGCTGACTCCGTAGGTTCCAGTCCAGGTGGAAAAGGTGAAAACAGGCAGGTGAAAAAATGGCACCCTCCATAGCTGAAAAATATAACAAAAAAATAAGATTTCTTTAAGTGAATATGAATGTTTACATATCATAAACAGGAATTTTAAGTTAAAAAATAAAATTACAATTACATATTTAGGCCAACATGTTCAACTAATCGTGGATCAATCAGCACATAATCTTTGCAAGGAGAGAACAAAATCCAAGGTAAAAAGCTCTCAGCATCCTCCCATCTGTATCATGTGATCATCTGGTTTAACTAAACAAAAAAAAAAAAACTGCTTATATATACAAGTGTTATTTATACGACAGGGCACACCACAATTTCTCACAGGAAGGTCCTCAGAAACCTCAGGTTGGCACAAATGGGCCCTGTTGTAACTCTTAGAAAAAGAAATGTTAACTCCAAAACTAGACAAAACTAGACCTTCAATCTAGGCGAGAATCCCATCCTTATCTATATCAGCCACCTTCTAGCATTTTCTGAAACACTCCCCAGCTCCCAGCAGAGTAAGATACAATGGGCTCAAAAGCCCCATTTTCCATTGAAAGCCCCAGGATTTAAAGCCCCAGGCTTTGTATTTCCCCGGTAAAGGAAAGCCTGGGGCTTTTAGGTTTTCCTGTTTCCATTAGCTAGGGGCCAATGACGTAAGGAACGTTGTGATGAAAAGCTGCAGTACCATTTATATCCAGCGGGTAGCGGCAAGAAGACAGTGGTCAAACAGACAAATGCAGAGGTCCTGTCACTCCTGCTGGCAGTTGCACTCAAGCTGCCAGCCAGTCATCCGGATTTTGGAGAAACGGGAGGACAACGTGTGACTGGTGGCGTTACATCTCCTTTTTCAAAGTACAGTATCGTGGACTTTAGATCACAGCAAAATTATTTTTTTTATGGGCAAAGGTAATAAGACTTTGAAAACATCCAGCCAAGATTTTCACATTTCAGTCCATAAGAGTGCAATCTTAGGAACAGCTCCTAAGATTCTCTGCCAGAAGGCCTCTGGTAGAGGACCCGAGCTTGAGATTTGGAGAACCACCCACCCTAAATCCACCATGGGGTATGAAAAAGGTCACGTGGAACTAGTCAAATTGGCCTTCGCTGTGATTTGAAGGGACTTGTTGCTTTTTCATCTGTGAAACAACACATAGTCTCCAAACAACAAATCAAAAGACTTGAGTGTTCTCAGTCATCCAGGTCACAGTAATCCTAAATCCTTAAGTAAAACTCCATTGGACAAGGTAATTGAAGCAAGCAAGAAAGTCCAGTTTACTTCTTTCAAGCTTCTGACTCTGTAGAATCAAATCTTAACCATGTTGAGGATTTACAACATTTACAACTGCAACTGTTAAAGTGGTAGTTAAAGACAGAAATTGAGGTGGATTTCATTAAAACCTACAAATCATGTAGCTACTGATTGTTTTCATTTAATATATAAAAACATCATGGAAAAAATAGCCCTGAGTATATATTTTATTGTTGAATTGTCAATGCAGTACACAAACTAAAGAATATCAGAGACATTTTTATGCAAATAGAGCAGCCAATTAGCTAGTTTTTTCTGAAGTTGGTTGGATAATTTAACTATGTTTCCCGGAATATGTTCTTAGTGTACGATACCCTGCGCAAACTCTTTAACATACTAACAAATGTTAAGCGTTTTCAGTTTCAATGAACACTATTTTAAAGATTTAAATGTATTTTTTTTGCCCCAATGCTTGAAGTGGCAAATCCTGTCATCTGATATCCTCTTTTTGTCCATTTCTTCATATCCTTTCTGCAGGAACATTGACTACTTTCTCACTGCTCAACGCATGCTGGGTTATTGAGGCGGTTAGGTCCTACTGGACTGGAACCTACACAGTCATCCACGTAATTTTTATATTGTATTGCGTTTGAGTGGTGTAAATTTAGACAATGCCACACTGTGTTGCTGTTGGCTGTAATTTCAAAACATAAAAGAAAGGGGAAAAAAAGAGCAATGGGAAAAAGCCGTTGGAAGATGACAACTTCTCAAGGACCCACATTTGTGCTCTCAACACTTCTCTCCAGAAAACTCTGAGTCATTTGTACAAACAAAACTGATGAAGGAGGTAACAGGTGGGCGTTACCCTCGTATGCTAAAATCAATTGCAATGGCAACTATTTTTATCCATAAAGCCCAAATATTACGTCGAGCCGCCAAGAGAGAGAAAGACGCATGGAGAAACATCACAGACAGGCAATACCAGAACCCGTTATAAATAACGAAGGTACTGCCACTGGTACCAAATTTGAAATCTCGAACACGACACTGGACTGAAGACCAGACCCTAAATAGGTGACAATGGACAGAAAACTGGATCGATCAGATCCTAAGCAAGTGCTATTGGACCTGACATCGGACACAGAACACTTCTTGTTGGGATCACACAGTCCTACAAGCGGTATGTGTCATTCATTATTATTACTATTACTACTACTACTACTACTACTACTACTACTACTTCTACTACTACTACTACTACTACTACTACTACTACTACTACTACATTTTCATCAGTTTCAATGCTCTCCGGTTCAAACTGAAAAAGAATAACGTCACTCATTGCTGTTTTGGCTGGGCTAGCGTTAGCGCGAAAGGACCTGGTATATGCCATTTATCCAGAATGCATTGCAGCGTAAACAACATGCCGATGTCTGTGTGACAATATTCTATTTAAATTTGTAGAAACGTAACATCTTACAGTATTTTTTCTGTATTGCTTTCACATCTAAAATAGATATTTCTCAAATAAAGTCAATTGTTACAACTAATAGTGGATCCCTTTAAGACAATTGATTTGTAACGTAAAACTTACCGTGAAAGTGTACGTGAGGCTACAATTTCTCAGCATCTATTCAATGTTTTATGGGAACAAAATAAAAAAAATAAATTGTGAGTAAGAAAAAGGAAATGGTTCATCTCTGAATGTTCTTCTCAGCTATTCTCTTCTCTCCATTGTTTCTGTTCCACTCTGTTTCCATTTCTCTTCATATTTTTTTTAATCTTCACCTTTACAATCCACCTCCTCGCCCGTTTGTCTTTCCTCTGAAATCCCTCATCATTCTCATTCCTCTTAGATCCATCCCTAAAGTTTGAGGCTTTTGGTGTAGTGAACGCCTGTAAGTGTGTGACAGCCGGATGGATTGGTCTGTATTTAGAGAAGCAGAATATCAATAAACAGAGGGGGAAATCGCTCTCATGCTTTCTCTGTCACCCGCTTCGTCAAACACCGACCAGCACACGCAATCGCTGCTTTCCCGAGGCGTTGGCAGCTGGTGGAAGGGTCATTCAGTAACACGTTGTGTTCTGCGTGTAGTGCCACAGGTTGCTAAACAAGGGGTTGAAAAATTGGTTGCTCCTGTGAGCAGGCAAGGATTGATCAGCCAAACACCTCCTTTATCTTTTTCACTCCTCCTGGTCTTTCATACTGTCTTGAGTTTTGAGTCTAACTGTTTAACCTGACTGACAATGTTGTATGCTCAAGGTATGGAAAAACAGATTCACCAGAGTTGGGCAATTAATGATCAAAACAAACTTCAATGTATAAATGAAATGTACTGATAAATCCAGACAGGCTGATGCATTAGCCCCGCAGGGAAGAACATAAAGGATGCACTACTACTGAACTACAAAAAGTGATGGGAGTGGTAAATCCAATACTATTACATTTTTATTAGCATTTCACATGGTAGGCCAACACAAAATAATACATAACTGTAAAGTGGAAGGAAAAATATGATAAAGTACTTTTTCTACAAAATCTGAAAAGTCTAGTATGCATTTGTATTCAACCCGTTGAACGGTGATATTGTTAAATATAGTACAAACCAACTGGTCACCTATTTAGTAAATACCTGTGTCTAATTTAAAGTGGGTATACATCACTGATTTACGGGGGAAGAAAAGAAAAGCATTTGAATTTTGTGCTCTCGATTGACACAGGTAATAAATAGACCTTAAAGATGCAAAAACAGCATCAGGAGTAAAAAAGGAAACAAAAACAATGTGGGGAAATTATTGAAAGGTTTATGTAAATTAAGTCATCCTGTTTGACAAATGATCTAAAGTTTAAGACCAAAGCCCTAAAATGTCTGCCTTATTTTCTGTCAATGTAGACATAAATCCGGCTTTCATGGCAATTTCTGTCAGGTACTTACATTATAGTCCCCCCCACCCCCACCCCTGTACAAGCTAGGCCTTTTATAAGGCTGAAGGTTGGAATCAGTAAGGCAGTGATTTCAAATTTCTTAAAAGTTTTAGACACCAAAATGTTTCACTTGTGCTGAGTCAGAGGATACAAAGGATGACATGGGCGGGTTCTCGATCCAAATTAAGGTCTGATTAAGTGATGCTGAGGGCAGTCCAATAACCAGGAGAATGACTAGTATTCTGTGTTTTATATTTTGCAATCAAACTCCTTGTCTCTCTTTTCTTCCATCCTCTCTGTTAAAATTTGGCTCTTTCCATATTTTCTTCCAATAATTCTCTCAGTTATTCTCCAACACTTTGGTCCCCTGCATCTTTATCTCATTGCTCTCTCTGTGCTCTTTATCCAGTTTAGCGCCCTTTATTTAGATCATTTCATATCCCATTTTTCCTTCTTCATCTGCTTCTCCATTTCCACTCCTATCATCTCCTCTCCTCCCTCAAGTGTCCTTTTTCCTCTTTCCCCGCTCCTGACAGCAATAGAGGCTGTCCAATAAAACAGGCATAAAAACGCAATCCATGCCTGGGCTCAATTTCCTCCCCTCACACACTCACACACTCTCACATACAATCAGTGGCAACATAAATCAGACCTAAAAAGCCAATCCCTGTCTGGAGTCAATTTCCATAAGGATACAAGAGGGGATGCTCCCAGGAAGTGATGAGATTGGATGTATGTAATGTGTAATGTACGATGCGTGTGCACGCATGTTTTGTTTACTTGAATTGCAAAATAAGTGACTGTGGATTATTTTCCAGGTGAATAATTTTCTTATGTGTCTCTGTGTGTGTGTGTGTTTACCTGCTCCCAGGTGGTGTAGACACAGTGAGAATGTTTGTGGCTAATGATCCCTGTTTACATCACACATCACACCATGGGCTTCGTCACATTATCCCCCATGGGACAATTGCATAAAACACACACACACACACACACACACACACACACACACACACCCTCCTACTCACACTCATACCTACGGAGTGTCTCATTCACACATACACCTTTGCACAGGTTTCTAATTCACAGTCATCTATCTTAAGTAATCAGGCGTGGACACACACACACACACACACACACACACACACACACACACACACACACACATACAAATCAAACACACACACACACTCTAACTCACTGTTTGTTCACTCATTCCCCAAGTTTTAGATTCCTAAACACAAACTCAAATATGTGCCTAGGCAGCGAAACTGTCAAACAAAGATCTGCGCACACGTACAAATGCATATACGCACACGTTCGAGGTTACCTCTCCTAATGAGGCAGGCGTCTTCACAGAGCTGTCACAAACCAGGCGGTTTGATCAGTTTATAACTCCAGAGATAGGACTGCACTATTTGTGTATGCGTACGGCTCAGACAATATTCCTGTAGCAGCTAATTTAAATATGCATGTGGAAAAATCTTCCCCTTTTTCCAGTTATGTATGGTGCAGCTCTGTGTAGTAAGTAAATGTCTACATGGGATATGACCAGTTGTTCCTAATGTATCAAGTAAAGTATGTTTTTTTTTTAAATTTCCACAGACAAAACCAGAAGAATCTCTTACCTGCATTAAACCCCTCAGTAGAATATTCTGTAATTAAATAATTTAATTGAAATCAGTGACTTTATATAACTTGATGTTCTACATCAATGCATTTTTTTTTAGCAATTTCATTACATTATCATACACATTTAACAAGAATGGTCAAACAAACTGGGCAAACATTATACAACCAACATATTTGTGGGACAGAAAAAGCCCTAAAATCATGACATATGACTTCTCTAGGAAAGCCCAGATGATAAGAACGCCAATTCAAAAGATTTTTTATTTTTTTTAGAATGTTGGAGAAGAAACTTGAATCCTCCCAGGACATATGTTGCTGGAGGCTTTGGAGAAGTAGACTTTGAGAGGAGGGGTTCAGTTTTAGGACACTAATTCCCTGAGCAAGAAAGGGCCAGATACGTAGGAATAAGTGATGAATGGAGGTAAGAATCAGGAATAGTTGAGTTATGATGAGGGATGAAAGAGGTAGGGATGGGGAATGAAGGTAGGGATAACAGTAAAATGAGAGATGATGGATGAAGGAGGTAGGGTTGAGCGGTGGAGGTAGAGGGGTAATGAGTTATGGTTGAGGAATCAAGGGGATGGTTAAGGGAAGGAGGACTTACAGTTGAGGGACCAAGGAGGTAGGACTGAAGGAAGAACGGGAAATAGTTGAGGGATGAAAGAGTTACAATCTAGTGAGAAGTTCGGACTGAAGGAAGAAAGAGTTGCGGTTTAGAGAAGGAGTTGCAATTGAGGGATGAAAGAGGAGAGGATGGTGGCTGTAGAAAGGAACAGCTAAACGTAAGGGAGGATAGAGGGAAAATAACAATACTGAACAGGAGAGCTCTGAATAATTAGGCCGCTAAGCAGTCAGATATGTGTTTTTTTTTGCTCCTAAATTAAAGTTAACACATTATATTGCTTACAATGGCAGTGTCCATATAATATAGCAGAAACCTATTTTGAGAAAAAAGACAACTCCATTGATTGGTGAAACAAATGTAAAAATAACCCCCCTGAAATGGATGAGAGTCTGTGACAGGCTTCTAGTAATTAGAGGGCCTAAAGTAAGCAAACATTGCTAGCAAAAGCTGGTAAAAGGTGGAAAACATTTTGTTTTTCTTTGATTAGAACAGAAAATACCAATACTGATAAACATAGTAGAAGAATTAGCAATTTGGCCAAAAAATGGACAACAGTCTTCACGACTTTTTCAATATTTCAGTTTATGTGAAATTTATTGTTAAGAGGGAGAAAAATTAATTACTTAGGTGATCACACATGTGAACATGTTTGGTGTTTAAAACAGCTGGATTAGTTGTAAACTCTGTCTATTTCCCCCTTTTTTTTCTACAGTACAGTACAATCCAATACAACTTTATTTATAAAGCACTTTAAACACACAGAGACCAAAGTTGTGTTGGATTGGACTGGACATGGACAAAGATAAAGGGGAAAAAGTCAACTCAAATATTTTGGGACAATTTTCATATAAAAAAATAATCTACTTTACCTAATAACAACTTCAAAACATAGAAAATAAGCATTAAAAAAATAAGCATTAGAAATCCATTTTACAAATCACAATGCCAATTGAGCTTTCTGTGGTAATAAAATATAATCCTGATCATGCATGTACTGACTATACACTTGTGCTAGATGCAGTGAAACTTGCACAAGGACATGATGCACACAGCATGCAAAGTAAAGGGACTCACAAACACACGTCTATGTCTCTCCTTCTTTTAACAAACACAGATTCATACACACATCATGTCGGAGAGGACAGTGTGACCTGTGCGGTCTAAGCGCAACACTCCACTTTCCTGTAATAACTAGTGCAACATCTAATCCTATTTCTATTAGGTGTATGCGCCAGAAGGGTGTGTGTGCAGTTTCTCTTTGGATTAAAGTGTTGTGTGAATGTGTGCAGTGAATATAATCATGTGTGTCAAGGTGTGTGTGAAGTCTGAGATAGTGCCTGTGTAAGTGTAGACACTTTGCTTTGGGGCAAGTTGGCAATGGAAACGCTCTGTGTGTGTGTGTGTGTGTGTGTGTGTGTGTGTGTGTGTGTGTGTGTGCAAAAGTGAATGTGTCCACTCCTTAATTCCCTGCACTGTGGAATGCTGAATCAGCTCAGCCCTGATGGATCTGCTCTGCCCTGGCTACTTCAATTGGGCAATAACAGAAGAAACGCAGACACTCTTGCATGCTGAGTCACACGTAAGGACACACATACACACATTTTTCAAAAGGTAATCGCAAAGAAACTACCTATGACCTAATCTCAATAAACGTGAACTCTTAAATGATAATTATTTACACATTCTTAAAGACTATTTAATTGCCTGGAACTGTGTAAAGTCTTTTGTGTATTTTTGTGGTCTAATGTCAGTTTATGTAACAAGAATCAAGAATAGAATTTTGTCTCAAATATTAGCATTTAAAGTTGGATCTGGTATTGTCTGAGTAAAAATGTTAAATGTGACTAAACGGACAACAGGTTAGTGGTACACACAAACGATAAATGTGGTGGTCTTATGAAATCTGCAGTGACTTTAGGTAGAGTTGTCATTTTTAAGTTGTGGTTGTCTGAGGCAGTCATTGTCTTACCGACGGTATTCTAAATTTGTTAAAGGAATCTCAGTTGGAATATTCTTGAGAAATAAATGTTGTACAAGTTGCACTAACTGCTACTTGGAGCAAGTTTCAAAGCAAACTGATCAAATCAAACATTTTTCTTATGGATAATCCTCGCATATACAAGCGCACTCTCACAAACACCCACAGGTGCTTGGATCCAGGCGCTTACAGATAAACCCTATATATATTGGCTTTGGCTGTCACTAAATACTAACCTGACTCTTGCCAGATGGATTTTGTCCTGCCGAGCTCCCGACATCCGCCTGGGATGGCTCCATTGCAGATGTATTTCAGAAGGAGGGGCCTTATCAAAAATCCTTGCATAAGATTGGATAAACCACTTGTCCGTCATCTTTACTGCCATGCTACTTCAACCACTCACATTGAAACCAACATCGAAACCGAAACCATTATTTCCACTAACAAAAGCCTTTAAAGCTGTTCTCTGGTGTTCTTTTAAACAATAAATATTTGGTAATGGACGACACTAATGAATTAGCAGTGTCAATGTTACCTGGTGACCAGATTTCTCTAATGAAAACCGGGAACGTCTCTGATGTTGCTAAATGGGCACGTGGTCACAGAGACTCTGTCGTGGGATTGGTTTGTTTTGCCCGATCTACATCGCTGACGGGGCAGGGAAGGGGCGTTCGGCTTAGCTCTTCTGCCACGCCGGGACAGCGGCAGGACCGGGTAAATACCGTTTGCTGCGCTAAACCTTTTTACTCCATCATGATACACTGAAGTCGGGGATATTTCTGGGGACAACTTTTGCCGGGGACAGGTCATCCAAAAAGGGGACTTGGGAACGTTTGGTCACCGCTTGCTTCCTTGCTGCGAGCCGCTGAATCCAAACAGTCACATCTCTGATTCGTCATGTCTACAAAATCCCACCCGGGGATCCTGATTGGCTCATCCATTTTACGTGGCAATGAAATCCCTCCCAATGGCAGCGAGTCCACATGTGAGTAACCATGTGGAGCTTGGCGGATCTACATCCATCTGGCGAGAGTCAGGTTAACTAAATACATCTTGTCTTAAACAATACTGCATATTTTTCAGTTATGTTATCAAAGGTTTTGGTTGTTTGTACCCGTGATACTTTTTTGGTTAGTTTTGCTGTTCTTTTTTTATCTTTCTCTGCAGGTGTAGAAGCACCTTTACATTGCAGTAATCAATTGATTACTGCAACAGTGTCCTGTAAGGTCTGCCAGAAAAAGTCTATCAGACACCTGCAGTTGCTCCAGAATGCTGCTGCCCACGTCCTCGCTAAAACTAAGAAAGTAGAACACATTACCCCAGTTCTGAAAACCTTTCATTGGCTCCCTTTATCTCAAAGAATTTACTTTAAAATATTTCTGTTAGTCTACAAATCCCAGTATGGCTTAGTACCTAAATACATTACAGACTTGTTATCAGTGTATTAACCTTCTAAACCACTAAGGTCTTCTGCGTCAAGCCTACTCTACATACCCAGAACCAGAACCAAACATGGAGAAGCAGTGTTTAGTTCCTATACTCCACTTATCTGGCAGCCTGAGCTCTTTTAAATGAAGATTAAAAACACATTTTGTTAGGATTGCCTTTGACTGTTCTAGTTAAACTGTTTACTCAAACATCATTAGTTTAACTTTGTAGTCCAACTGTTTTTAAAATCATTAATATTTGCTTTTAGTTTCCATTTACCATGGTGTATTCTGTTTCAATGTTTTTACATCTTATTGCAACTTGCTTTTATTCTGGTTTTATTTTCATATGTTTTAATCATATACAGTACTTTGTGTTCTCCTTGTAATCAAATGTGCTATACAAATAAATTTGCCTTGCCTCATTTTCCCCAAGCCACGTCTTGTATAACCTCTTCATTCTCCCCCATAGGATCAAGTACTACATCAGGCCTTTGGTGCTCGACTACTCTCTGATTCAGCATTCTTCACATTAGTTCCACTTATACCAAGCTTAAGACAAATGTAGCAGTTTTGTTGCTTGTTGCAAGCCATCCCACCTTTTTGTCCCCATATCTGTAAAATATCTACATTTATTTATCATGATCGGTGCTGTAACTAATGAGTTGAACTAATCCAGTTGTTTTAAAGGCCAGGCACACAAATGGCTCCCCCACATGTATCAGTTTTATTCTTTGTTGCATTGCCCTTTGTGAGGACCTCTACTACTTTCAAGTTGAGAACACCTCTGATTTTTATAGACAAACAAACACTCATAAAGCATAAAAAGGCATAAAACATGGACTCCTAAGTTTGGCTCTGAAATGTGTCTATATCCTTATTTAGTTTTCTGCAAACACCATATGTGTATTGGTGTGCTCATTCTAGTGATTGTGTCTGTATATGTTTGCCTGTAAATCAACATCAATGCTTAGGAAGCACCATGTATGTGCCTATTATGATGGGTTGTGTATCTGTGTTTGTGTGTGTGTGTGTGCGCCTTCAGCCTTAATTTGATGTCTAAATAACTGGTTCCTGCCCCAAGGGGTTTTCCCGCAATACATCATTGCGACAACAATGGAAGCGCCGTTGTCATCTTCCTTGGAGAATAACCGTTATCCAGCTCATGCACAGCCTTGTGGGAAATATGGACCTGTGAACAATGCAGAGAAACTAAATGGTCTGTGCACACCTACATAGACACGGTAATTTTAATCTCTGAAACAATATCCTCTCAGTCAGAACTCCATATCTTCACATTTTTGGTTTCTTCTTTATATTTCACCTTAGTGTGCCTGTTCTATTTCCTGATATATTTTTCTCGTTTACCTTAGCAACACTTCAACTTTTTCAAATGAATATTTTTGACAACTGATTTAATAAATCAGGCTTCCAAAAAATAACAAAATAAATTCAGAGAAAATATGTATTTATTTATAAACATCTGTTCGTAAATTATTAAAAGACCAAACCACACCACAGCTTGACCACTGGTTGGACACAGGTATGGGGACTATGGTTATGGGTAATGACTTAATGCACTAAAATAGCAGTATTTTCATGATGTTGGGTATTAAGACTTTGTTAAAAGCCATTACCAATAATTTGTCAATCCAAAGAATATGGGTTTTTCTTAACAATAATGTTTTCCACACTTAAAATCTAAGTTTACAGTCAACAATAAACTTTATGGACACCTGCTGATCATATATCATTAGACCTATGCAGAAAGCAACTGAAACACTAGTTAATATACATTTTATAAAGTTTAAAACAAGGTTCTGAGTTTATGTAGATGGGGAAGTTTTATTGTTAGATTTTTACAGACACAATAAAGCCAAATGAAATATGTTAGGAGAAGAACCGTTAACATATTAAGACAGAGTAAACATGCTAATGTTAGGCTATCATAGTAACTAAATGCTCCACATCTGCCCCATTAGCAAGACTAAGACCGGCTCATTGAGGACTAGCTGTTTTTGTTGAGTCAGACATTTTACCCTAGTAAGCAGCTTTGGGAACTAGTTCACAGAGAAGGTCACTATTTTAGTTGTTTTTAATAAACTATGGTAAGATTTGCCGGTTTCCTCACGTCGTGTGGTCTTAACGAGATTGCCGCAATCTTAAAACACAATTTGTTTCTAATTCACAACTTCTCCACATCACTGCTTTTAAGAGATAGTTTGGTTAACAATGATTAACTGGAAACCTAAGTATTCTGCTGTACTTGCAAATGACTTTTTCATGTTTCACATAATAGGTGAATAGGATGATAGATGAATACACATTTAGGCAATACATAACATTTTAAACAACAATTTGGGTTAATATGCTTGGCAAACACAGCAATAAAAGTCCCAAGAAGCAAAACTTGTCACAGCCTGAGGTCAGACTCTCAGTCTTAATTACTGAGGTAAAAAATATATTATTTCTCTCTCCATTTGGTTTATCTCTGTTGTTAATCTTTTAGGCAATCATCTATATTTACTTTCCAAAACAAATCTCCTTGTTGCCTTGCAATCAATTAGCTCACAAGGAAATCAATTAAGCTCATTGCCAAACAAGCTATTAATAGTAAAGTCACAAACAATTGGGGACTATATATCATGAAGGCAGCAGCAGATGCTTCAATGTAACATATTTTACGAACATAATGAAGAGATATGAGTGAGAAGCACTGCAGCTCTGAGTATTGTTAAGATGAAAAAGATGAGCTTTTTCCGTGCGTGCGTGCGTGTGTGTGTGTGTTTTACTCCAAATCATTCAGGCTGTACCAGCTGTTTGTCTAAATGTTGTCTCAGGGTTTTAAATGAGTGTATGCTATCGTATTCTGCAAAGGTATTAATAGATGAAAACATTATCGGTTTATTACTGGTACTTGTGCTTGTTGAACTATTGCATTTAACTATTGCACTTACTGCTGGATAAGTCACATTCCTAATCTGTGACAGTGTGGTTGAAATTTGACATCATCATGCATACACACACGTATGATGCATTGTTTGTCAAAGCATCGGTGACAACGTTTGTGGCAACAAAATAAATACAATAATTTAAAAAAAGCTGAAGAAAAACCATTTTGTGACAGTGAAACATTACTACAACCAAGTTTATGATAAACACAACAGTACCATCAACTGAGAAATCAAAAGGGGAACATTATATTTACAAGTTTTAGTCGGGGAATCCAAATAAATTATGAAATTGTAAATTATTATCCAAATTTTCTGTTGAGATAAGTTCTTCTAAAATACACTTTTCTGTAAGAAAGAGAGTTGTAAGCGTCTCACCTCAGGTGAGAAAATTATATGATTATGTGTAGGAAGACTTTTATGTCTAGGAAGACTTTTGAACTGCTTCCATTGATTTCTGCCGTGTTCTACATAACCACTTGATGCTCTCTTCTATAAGGTACTCAGCTAACATATTTGCCTGGAGAAAAGGTAGTGCTTTTCTCCAGTAACAATACATGAGTAACAATGCTGGTCAGTACTAATGCAGAAATACCATCTGGTTGAATACTACCAGAATTGTAATATTTTCATCTCCAGTTTTTGTCACTTTGGTACATCAAGTAGAGCTTTTAAATCCCTGAGAAATGTGCCAGTCGGTTGTGTCTCAAAGCTAATCATCCTGACTTAGTTCTCAAAATCAATATTTTTTTTTATCTATGTCCGATAGACTCACTCTTGAACCTTTGTCCATCAGAGAAATTTCTGTAACTACCAGACATTGGGTGAACATTGTATTTTGCACTGATATCCAATTTATTTGTTGAGATATGCCGTTTAAGAAACTTAGGTAATTTAAAAAGACAATCCAAGAGAATAAACTGTTAATAATCTAATCAACCAGTTACTGTGAGGTCTACAAATACAAAAATATTTGTATCATAATTAGTTGTTATTCAGTATTGTTTGTATGAAAAAAGATGGGTGAGTAGGGATGCCACTTTGTCATGGTAAGAAGGAGGCCAAAAGGCAAAGTTATCAATTGATTCCTTCATCTATTATCCAAACTTCCATTAGATGTATAAGGTATGGTGAGAATGAGAGCTAGTGAGACTGAGTAAATGTGTTTTTCATGCAGATGTAGTTGGATTAACCTGTAGGGTTTGGTGTCTTTTGCTACTTATCTGCACTGAAAGAACCTTTAGTATATGGATCTTATAACAACGCCTTTCAGATGGGTTCCTTGGGGGTGTTTTATACACTATGCTCTAAGAGGAGGCCTTAGGCACACCCATTAACTAAGATCATATCTCATAGTGCCTCAGGCTTCCCCTAACTTCATAGAGAAGGTAACTGTAGAGATGGAGGTGTGGCGATCAGCAGCAAAATATGAAGGTATAGATCAAAAGTGAACATGGAACTTCTCTGTTGTATTATGATATAAAGTGTGTCATCTTGTTGGCCCTAGTTATGGGATGAAACAGACTAAACTACACAAAAAAAAACAAAAGAGACCGACTAAAAACTGAAACCCAGAAAGCACATTTCCATGAAAGCTCACAGGAAAGAGTTGTTTCACCACTAGAACATCATGATGCCACAGAAGTATAAAGCATACACAGAGCAGAGTTTCCTCTTTCTCTGCAGCTCTCTTCAAAGGTAGTACCAGGGGGACACACGCATGAACACACTGGTCTTGCTGGCCAAGTAAAAGACTGCATCTTCAAAAAAAAAACCAAAAAAAAAAAACCTTGGACAGATAAAGAAGTACTGTCTGCCTTTTGTGTAGCTGGTGACCATAGCTGGATCGAAAATAAGACTAGCCGCCTGAACCTGGCAAGTGCCTCTTCCCAAGAAGAGCTTGACAAGAAGCTGCATGATGTGAGGCAAAACGAGACCCAGAGAATCCAGGAGAAACCTTTACCAGGCAGTGCACACAAGCAATAGTAAAATAAATTAGTGAGGGCAGGGCAAGAGCGGGTCCAAGGAATAAATGGGCAAAGCGATAAGAAGACATTGGGGACCAATACATGGAGGCAGCGGGACAAGATGAGACGTTCTAGCAGGGAGTGGGTGATTGAGGCAGGTATATGTAGGCAGAGCAACAGGTGAATTGACTTGAAGTTAATTAGTGGCAGCAGGTGGATCTGATTATGGTGCTGAGAGGTGGCTGGGAGGTGAATGAGGTTAGTGCGGCATGAAGTGAATGGAGATAATCAGTCCAGAATAATCCCAACAAAAGCAAAACCCCAAAAATCACGATACCCCTCTGCTTTTCTGTCATCACATCCTTGCCTTCTGAGAAAATCTGTGAATTTTGGTTGAGAAACTAATTCTGCTCCACCAGGCAGCCCGGCCAAATGAAGGATATTTAGCTGATAACTTAAGGAACGGGTTGTGTTTATATTTCAAATATATTGTGTCTCCTTTAGGGGAATTCTCCTTATAGCAAGATGGGACAAAAAAACCTAGACAATACCCATGCACACAGAAACAATCACATATTGAATTTAGCAACAATAAAATCAGTAAACATCCATGTAACACTATCAATTAAAAGAGGCTGAACAACAAATCAAGCCTGATAACCTTTACGATTTATCTGAATGATGGCCTGACTAGTAAAAAGGTTTTTACATCTGTTTGTTCTTGATTTGGAATGTCTGAATCTCCTCCTCGATGGTAGGAGCTCAAATTCACTATAGATTGAGTGCTTTGATGAATTAATTATGTGTTCTGCCTTTTGCAGGACTCTTTTAAAAAAAGTTTCGCCTAAAATGGGTAATCTCACTCAGCAATTTGACAGCAATTTTTACAGTTTGCTTAATCTCTTGCTTAAGTGTTTCCAGCTGATAGACTGCCAAACAAGGTGATAAAATTGAGCGTGAGGACATTCAATCGGAGAGTTATAGAAAATGGTCATCAACTTTTTACACAATCCAAATTTATTTAATTTATGTAGGAAGTGGAGTCTTTGGTGAGCTTTTTTACTAACCTTATCTGTGTTTTTACTGAACTTGTAGTCGATGACAACTCCCAGATATTTGTAGGACAGAACTCTCACAGTTTAATTTTTAATGAGAAATGAAGACACTGGACCTGGACTTGGACAAATGAAATCCTCCACTACTTGACCGATTGAGTTATCTTTTCCTTCTAACAGGCAGACCAAAACAATATCATCTCCAAATTTCAAGATGTGTCTATCTATGTACTTACTCCTGCAATGATTAGTGTACAACATATACAGCAGGGGAGAAAGAACACCGTCCTGAGGAGAATCAGTAAAAGAAAACGCCTCAAATGACATAGAACGCTATGATCTGTCAACAAGAAAGCCCAAGAGCCATCCAACAATAGTATTTCACAAGTAATATTTAACAACAGAACCGCATAAAGAGCCTTTTCCATCCTCATTAAATGGTGCAAAAGTTATCCCACACCGGACTCGGCTTGGACCACTTCATGTTGCGTCCACCATTCTTTTTTTTCTTTCAATCAAGAGAAAAACATTGATAAATACTGTATTGTTGTTTTCTTTCTGTGTGTGGTAAACGGCTTGTACTTGTATAGCACTTTATCAAGTCCAACAACCCCAAAGTACTTTACACTACAGTCAGTGATTCACCCATTCACACACACATTCACACCCTGACGGTGGTGAGCTATGTCAGTAGCCACAGCTGCTCTGGGGCAGACTGACAGAGTCGAGGCTGCCATACATTGGCACCACCGGGCCCTCTGACCACCGCCAGCTGGCAATGTGGATGAATTGGCTAGCACCGCCCCTGGGTATTACAACATCTATTACGGCTCCCCTGGCTTCATGAGGTTTCATCTTTATAATCAAACTTTTCTGTGCAGATACAGCATTTGGCTCTCTGTGGATGTAGTCTTAGTTAAATATTTTGTTGACTAAAATAATTTAACTCAAAGTATTCTGTAAATTACTGTATTTTGGACAGAAGCTGGTTGTGTTTGCATACATATAGCACTTGTATGAGAAAGTGTGTGATTTCACCCCTTCATTTATTTCTATAAAACCTCACCTCACCAGGCAGGTATTCATGAAACAAAACTGAGGGCTGTCTTGACTATCAAGTCCTGATATTCAGGTGGTGGCCCGACTTGTTAAATGTAAATAAAATTACTAACTTTGTTATGATAGTTATCCATATACAAACCAAACCTGTTGTTGCACAGAATCCTAAAAAGAATTCCCTGAAAACATAGTATCAGAATAAAACTGCCTGCAAGCACATTTATACTCTTCAATGCAAAATTTAACATCTTTAGTGTTGCATTTCTTTCTAGTGCAGCAGCAGTATTTATACGGTGTGTTGAATCAATGAGAAAGAGGGAGCTACTGGAAGACACATGGCAACAAACGAATGGAAAAAAAGGGTAAAGACACAAAAAAGGAGGCAACAGTGGTGTAAATATGTCAGTGTGGATGAGCCAGGTAGCGAGGCAGTTGACCTTGGTCATAGTTTAAGACCTGTCTCTTATCCAGCAAGTGAGCAGCTCTGTGTGCCATTTGTCTGCACACAGTGATATAGTAGTTCTCTCCCTTTTTTCAATCACCTTATTTATCCCTCTTGTCTCCTTGGTATTTTTTCAATTCAAATTAAAGATTCTAGTAATATAATTTGCTTATAAATGAATTTCCACTACATTATTCAATTCAAAAACCATGGCAATCCTTAGGAAGGAGTGTTGCATTGTCGGGTTTTAGCCAAAGCAACTCAATCTTTCTCGTTTGTATGTTGATTTGGGATAGGGATAAATTAGTCAAACATTACTGATGCAACAGTGATGCTTATCAGTAAATAAAGTGAAGTGTCAGTGTAGAAAACATATTTGTATCAGACTTTAGCGTTGAAATTAATTCAATCTTGATAGTGCTACAAGGCTTGAGTTGTTTTAATGTTTTTTATCAGCAGTATTTCTGGTGCCCTTTAAGCAACCCTAAGCAGTACAGTTAATTTCTGCATCATCTGCTCTGGCTTACAACAACTTTAAAGGAAAAGTCCGGTCAAAATCAGAATTCAAACTGCTGAAAGTACTTTAAATATAAAACTATTACATACTGTTCATTAAATTATACGTTTTTTTAATTAAGAGTAATTTTCATTTAATCATGCTTATGTGGAGGCATCCATCTTGGTCAAGAATAGTACTGTCACCTCCCAGTTTGTGACGTCACATCGCAGAACCGGCTGTTGAGCAAGTCCCAAGGCTCTATTTGTTTATCCAAGATGGCGACGACCAGTGCTCTATAGGAAGCAGAGAGTGACGGATTAATTAGCGACAGCGATGGGAGTTATTATCATCTTATAGCGATATAGATTTTTTAGAAGAGTTTCTTGACAGCAACCGGACTTTTGACGGAATCCAGCCGTACCAGTTTGAGCCAAGGAGACCAAAAGGGGACGATGTGAGTTTAATCTGTCTGCTGCGGCACCACAACCATCTCCTTATTTTTGTGTTATTCTTATCAGTTTGTTCTTCTTGCTAACGAAATATCTCAGTGTCAATAATATCAATTAAAATTAGTGCTGTCAGTTTTAACGCGTTAACTTTGTTTTACCATAACGGCGCCTTTTTTAACGCGCGTTAACAGCATTATTGTTTTTTTCCCCACCACGCCCTCCGGACTGTGTTTGTTTTTTTTTTCCTTGGCTCACGTTGTTCCAAAATTGCTAGAGATTTGCATAACAGACCCGTGCTCACTGTTGCGAGGCCCACTCATTTTATGTGACGTTGGTCTTCTTTTTTCTAAAGTTGCTTGTTAATTTCACGAGTTTTGGGTTGCAGTTTTGGGCTTGTTTGAGAAAGTGAAGTGGATTGATTTAGCTCTAAACTTAGTGACACTGCCGCACTTCAGACACCAGCTCATATCGCACTGAAGCTCATCCTGCCATAGGAGCAGAGTTGAAATAAGTAATGTTTTTTCCACTTTTACCCGATGTATTGGAACATCCAACTGCCATGCACGTGGGCATTGTTGCTTCAAAAATAGCTCTCGTGAATTTCAATATTGAAGTCCTCTTGAAATCCGAAATAATTGTTGTTGATCGCAGCTGTGTAGAACGATTCCTATTGAGTTTGCTTGTAAAGCATGGAGAACTGCCCTCGGCTCACCGCGATGTTACGTCACAGGATGTCATGTCAGGCGGCTGTTTTTGCCCATATTTGGGCAATAATGGCTGCCTCCAGTACCAGTGATTGCGACAACAATTTATGTTTTTATTTCTTTACTGATTAACGCTAAATTCATTAAATCACCACAAACGTATTAGTTTTAGTTATAGCTAATGGTTCACTGATTTTTCCTTTTTGACCGGACTTCCCCTTTAAATTGTCTCAGTCTCATGGGACCTCAATCCCAATCCAGCTGTATGCTTGGAGCCTCTGGGCTGCTGGGTGGGGGTTGGGCACCTTGAGGGTCTTACCACAGCGCACGTGCATAGGGATGGTTCAAATACTTCATATTGCACTGAGGTATTTCTGCACACATGTGATTCTTGTAAAACTTGCCACAGAGGCATGTTTGTCCCTTTGGAGTTTATATTTTTTCCCCCATCTCAGGCCCCCCTGAGGGTATATTACTCAGTATAGATCCACAGCTTGTTGTGGGTTTTTCCTCTCTCAAGAATCACTTCAGGCTGCCCCTATACTGTTTTTTTTTTTTTTTTTTTTTTACATGTTTAGATCTCTTGTGGACTTTATTGAATTGTGGGATAGATACAAGAAGGGACAGAGAGAGTGAGGCTAGACATTCCCCAAAGTGCCAGAGTGAGAATAGATAACATTTTTGAGAAATAATAACTGCTGTAGTGGGACCATAAATTGCATTTATAGGTGGTGATGAAACTGAGGTTTGGTGGTACAGTAAAATGTATATCTCTATTTAAAGGTATTTTAAAGTGAAAAATAAACAACAGCCAAAAAATAACTTTTACATAGGGGATCCTCAATCACAAAGGCTAGCCCACACCACCTCTGTACAGCAAAATGTCTATAGGTAGAGATGTTGAATGCTCTCTATATGAATTATGACTCTTAAAGCCTCAGTTGCTAATTTCTTTTGCTCAGTGACTATTGAATTTGTGGGGGAGTTTAATGCTCTGTTGCTTCTCTGGTTTCCTACAAACATTGTTTCATAGTCCTTTGAGTTCTTAAAATTCAGTTTAGTGCCAAACAATTGGTATGATCTACATACTCCAGTGTATATTTAGAATGCGTTTAACACAACTCTTTTCAAAACCTTTTGCCAGTTTTTTGCTGGAGAGGTAACACTGTAGAAAATGCTGGGTGTTTCTTTCCTAATGCAATAATGTACAAAAAATCAAGGATACTTAAACTTGTCATGGCCTAAAAAAAACATCTTTACTGACACTAAGTTGCTGAAAAGACACAAAAAGTGTGTTGTTCAAAGCTGGGCATGTAGACGTAGAAGTGAAACAGCATAAGCAGCACAGGTATATGCAGGTACAGTATATGTTGAAAAAGGAAAATACTGTGAAAAGCTCAATGTTTTCCTTTGCTTGTTTCAGAATTTAAAATTCATATACGATATAGTTCTAAGTCTTTATCACTTGTAATTATAACAACTATGGCCTAAAGGTTTCCTGGATCTCTAAATGGTCTCTCAGTCTGGGTCAGTAGGCAACAAAATCATGCAGAAGACTGTTGACTTGACAAATGTGAAGAAACCAATCATAGACACCACAGAGAGGGAGGGTAAGCTACAAAATGTCATTGCTAAAGAAATAGTTTTTTGTGTTGATCCAAGCATACTCAGAGAAAATCAAATGGAAGGAAAAAGTGCGGGAAGGAACAGTTGCACCAGTAACATGAATAACTGCAGTCTTGAGAGGATTGTCAAGCAAAATCCATTTAAGAATTTTAGGGAGCTTAACAAAGAGTGGACTGAGGGAGCAAAGAAATGGACATACTTTCAGAAGCCTGGCATGTCTGTTTATAGACATGTAAACATACTTTTTGCATTGATATTATGTACTATTAAAATTACACATTGAATTTAGGGTTTTCATTATCTATAAGCCATAATCACCAAATTACAAGAAATAAAGGGTTCAAATATTTCAATGAATCAATATAAAATATGTAAGGTTAATTCTACCAAAAAATACTGAACCTTTTCATGATTTTCAGATTTATGTACCTGTACTTCAAAAATCTTGAAAATATGTTAAAAGGTACATTTCAAGGCTTTTATTTTCACATGAAACAATTTTGAAACTTTTTAAGTTTAAGATATTTAGAAAAACAACACTGAAATCTACAAGAAAACTTTGCATGAGTGTTACATTAGCTCCTGGAGTTAGACTGCTGACAGCAAAGACTTGTATAATGAAATAAACTGAAAAAGCAGAGTTTAGGTGGTCCTGCAAGTCATGGCAAGTTCATTTGTATAGACATTTCAGTAACAAGACAACTCAAAGTGCTGGGGCCCGTTCTTCGTACGTGGCTAACTCAGTTAGCTGGATTTGATTGTTGACGATTTGGCATGATCTTGGATCGTTTGGTTCTTCGAAACTCATCCTGGACTTGCTGTCATAGCAACATGTGCGGCAGCTTAAATCTGCTCGAGACCAGACTTATTTCATGTAAACAGGATTAGATCGCAGCTGTATAAGCGGAGGAGATAGGGAAGTCTGTCGTAGCCATGTCCATTTTTACAACAGCAACCTGTTGCGGAAGGTGCAAGAATAATTTGGAGGGTTTTTCGAATTAATCGCGTATTGCGCAATAGACAGGATCCTTTAGCGCAGCGCGACAGTGTAATTGTAGAGAGATTTTTCTTGGTGGCTGTTATAAACAGACAAACACATCATTTAACAGTGGCTTTCAAAGAGGAAAAAGTGGTGTTGGAGCCATAAATAGAAAATATTTAAGTTATTTGTATGATGGTTTGCTTTTTATTTTTATCATATTCAGTAAGAAGATTTGTTCAGGCCATTTTATTGTGAAGTTTAGTTTTACTTTGAAAGGCTTGCTTCCTGTCGAGCTGTATATTGTATTAGAAAAAACTATGGATAGATTATCTAGACACGGAGCAATACAGTTTTACCGTTTAAGCTGTGTATGACTTGGAAAAGGAAGAACTTAATTTTTTATAGATAAAGATTTTTTTTTTGTTAAAATTCCCAGTCTGCACGCGTCCTTTACTTCCAGTGTCTAAGGAATGAAACCAAAATTTGGATCTCTTGACATAACAAGTGCCTTTTTAAAATAAAGTATAATAATTAAAGGCTACCATTTTGTAGAATATTATTGTATTTCACTTTTACTTGTTCCCATGTTCTAGTGGGTCCCGTGGAGGCTCTGATATAAAAGAACAAAGTAAATATGAAATTATTAAAATGCAAAAATTTATACTGTAGAAAGTGATAGAAACATCTACCATGGACAGTATTTACGCATTTAATTTGTCTGCTACTTTTTGCCAGCCCTCTTTCTGGCTTTAGCAGACTTTGAGGTATTCCCTGTCGTTTTAATTAATGACTCAAATTCGGCATAACCTTCCATTAAAAGCTCGTGTTCTGCTTGGGAGAAAAACTGTGGGCGTTCTTTGGCCATGTTTTAATTAATGACTCAAATTCGGCATAACCTTCCATTAAAAGCTCGTGTTCTGCTTGGGCGTTCTATGGCCATGCAGAACAACCAATAGCAGCGTTGCTGATCATTGTTTCTACTATCGATACATTTCCCCTTTTAAACAAACGCATGAACGCGCAGTTATCTCAGATAACTCAATCCAGCCATGCTAATCATAAACAACAGGTGTGTTTGAAGAACCCAATTAGCCGGATCATGATTAGCCGGATGAAATCATCTTGGATGTGTCATTTGATCTCGGATGTTTTAAGCAACGTACGAAGAACGGGCCCCTGTACATGAACAGAACATAAAAAAGAAAACATACCAAGGAAAGTTCACTGCAGTGGAATTGTAGCAGTAGGTCAATATCAGTTGGACTACAAACGAAATCTAATGAAGTTTCAGTGAACTACAACAGTTTAAACTAACATTAACCTTTAAAGGTAACTCTAAATAAATATGTTTTAAACCTTGATTGAAATGAACTCAGTATTTCAGAACTTTTATAGCATTGTTGGAGTTTGTTCCAGATAAGTGGATCATAAGAGTTAAATGCTGCTTCTATGTTTTGTTCTGGTTCTGGGTTTAGTAGACTTGAGCCAGAAGACAGGAGTGGTCTGGCTGGTTGATACACTGACAATAAGTCTGTGGTATATTTAGGTGCTAAGATATTCACTGATTTCAAGACTAGCATAAGTTTTTTAAAGTCTATTTTCTGAGCAACAGGGAGTCCCTTCTATCATTTTTTTTCCTAATATGGAAAGTACCACTAACCCAGCATCTCTGTGTTTAGCTAAACACCTCTCCTGTATGAAAGTATTGACAGATCAGTTATATTTGTTTACTCTGTTTTGCTCTCCACAGGAAGTGCAGCTATTGTATGTCTAGTTGCCTCTCTCCAACAAAAACATTGATAGTGATATTGCTGCCATTAATTCTGAGTGCCTTCCTCACAGAAAAACAAAACAAAAACAAAACCCCTGGATCAGTGCGTTTGTGGTTTGTTTTTGTCTATGCTTCCTATCCTCTAAATCTGAAGCAAGTCATACAATAATACCACTTCTTCTGGTGAAAGTTCCTTCCAATAAAAAAAAAAAATGTTTCTTTGCACATTCCTAAGATGAGGGATTGCTGCAAAATTAAAGACTTTAAGCAATCAGATGGGTTTTCATTAGGTGAATACCTTTTATCAATGATTGCATTGAATCAGGGCTGAACTACTCTTGACAACCAGAAAACTGTTTGTATTAGGATTAATTAGATTGATTTGAACTGAAAATGAAACAAATTAAATAATTAATTCTCCATAATTGTATACAGCCATAGGGTGGCACAGTTGCCTCACTGAATTCGAATTCCAACCAGACCCTTTTTTCCATGGAGCTTGCATGCTCTCTCTGTGTGTCCATGGATTTTCTCCAGGTACTCTAGCTTCTTCTCACTGCCTAAAATGTTCACGTTAGGTTAGTTGTCCACTTTCATTGCCCTTGTATCTTAGTCAAGAAGAATAAAAAATCAAGAATATTTTGGCTACTCCAGTTCCCATTACATTTCACATTACATATAATGAAGGCAGAAAAATGGACAAACAAACATGCAATGAACATGGGTTAATTTTTTTTTTAGCATTCAGGGAAGTGTCATGGTTTTCAATTGTTTTGCCCACATGCGGATACGAGCGGGAGGCCAGGCACAAGTTTTAAGATGTTTATTGAAGGAATCAACTGCTGGGAAACAACGACGAGACGCCGGAGGAGAGGTCTGAGCGTCGAGCGGGAGGTACTGTGGGAAAGGAAAAGAAAATGACTACGATTGAACGAAACAAGGAAATACAAGAACCTGCGCAGCTTACCACTCAGCTGGGCGGACCTGACCGGGAGGAAGTAGCGGCAAGAGGACCCTGTGATCCTATCCCTGTTGGTGTAGTGGCTAGCGGCTGGAGGGCAGCAGGTGGAACTGGCGAGGGACCCAGAGCGAGCTTCGGCTGAGCGGGGTGACAGATGGATTAACCTGAATGACGAGAGGAACCAGCAGCATCCGGGAGGGGAACCACAAGCCCGGCTGGGTAATATCCAGGGAGCAAGGGGGGGAGTCGCCAGAGCAGAATCTGAGCCTTGTGATGCTGCGGGTATGATTCTCCGGACAGAGCGTCGAGAGGTAAGTGCTTCCACGCACAAAACTGTGACAAAGAGAAGATCCAAAATTAGTCAAAAAGTCGAGAGGCAAAGCTTACACGCTAGTGCTTCTGAGCTAGTTGGAGGCCACGTCATACCACGACTGGTTTAACATTCTGGCGTCTTCCATCTGTCGGTGCTCTGCTTAAGAAGCCGCTCCAAATGAGACGCAGGTGTGGGTCACGCCCCTCGCCAGCTAGAACCACCTGCGGAGCAGAATAGGGCACAGATACACAGGGAATCCTGACACTACCTCCCCCTCAACGGCCGCCTCCTGGCGGCCCGGACGAGGAGGTGCTAGGTTGCGCTGACCAGAACCTGCTTAGCAGGTCCTTATCTGTTATAGCAGAACCGGAAACCCAGGATCGTTCCCCAGGGCTGCGACCCTCCCAGTCGACAAGGTACTGGTGACCCTTACCTCGACGACGGGCGTCCACAACCCTGAGAACACGGGGCCTCCGATCCTCCGGGGAGGGTGGAGGGGGTTCGGCAGGAGGGTACAGGTCGCTGTCCAAGACCGGTTTTATTTGGGAGACATGGAAGGTGGGATGCACACGGGAGTGAGGAGGCAGACGTAGACGGACGGAGGAGGGGTTGATGATGGACTCTATAGTATAGGGGCCGGTGAACCGGGGAGCGAGTTTCTTAGCGGATGAGTCTGACAAGACGTCCCTGGAAGACAGCCAGACCCTTTGACCGGGGTGATAAGGCGGGGCTGGTCTGCGACGTTTGTCGGCGAATCTCTTGCTCTGCTCTGCGGTGCGTGAAAGTGCAGAGATGGTGGCTCTCCAGATATCTTGACAGCGGGCGATGTATTCGTTAACAGAAGCGAAGGGGATTTGGAGTTCATCAGAGGGCAGAAGTGGAGGTTGATAACCTAGGGCTATTTCAAAAGGTGAACGTCCGGTGGATGACGAGAGGTGTGAATTGAGGGCGTACTCAACCCATGGTAAAAATTTGTTCCAGTCTGTTGGGGATGACGAGGTGAGGCAGCGGAGGGTGGTTTCGAGTTGCTGGTTCATACGTTCGGTTTGACCGTTTGTCTGTGGGTGATATCCAGAAGTGAGGGTGTAACGTGCACCGAGAGCTGAGCAAAAGTGCCGCCAGACCTGGGAGACAAACTGAGGCCCTCGGTCAGAGAGGATCTCTGTGGGGATCCCATGGAGTCGAAACACGTGTTTAATGAGTAGTTGGGCTGTTTGGAGAGCATTAGGTAGTTTTCGGATCGGAATGAGGTGGCAGGACTTGGAGAAGCGGTCTACTACTGTAAGGATGGTAGACATACCTTGGGATGTGGGAAGACCGGTAACAAAGTCCAAGGCTATATGGGACCAGGGACGCTTGGGGATTGGAAGTGGATGTAATAGACCGGAAGGTGGTTGGGTCGAAGGTTTGTTCTGGGCGCAAACCGGACAGGCTAGGACGTATTCTCGGACATCCTTGGTCCAGGATGGCCACCAAAAACGGCGGGAAACCTGGGACTGGGTCCTATATATGCCGGGGTGTGCGGAAAACTTGGAATCGTGGCTCCAGCGTAGGACATCGGGACGGACAGATCGGGGTACGTACTTAAGACCCGCTGGTCCAGTGCCTGGGTCTGGATCGAGCTTTAGGGCTTGGTTGATTCGATCCTCCAGGTCCCAATGCAAGGCCCCAATGGTGCACGAGGGGGGGAGAATCGGTGCTGGTTCTCTCTCCTGTTCTGGAGGGGCAAATTGGCGAGAGAGAGCGTCTGGTTTCACGTTTCTGGATCCGGGTCTGTAGGTTATAGTGAGGTTGAATCTAGAGAAAAATAAGGACCAGCGGGCTTGTCGGGGATTAAGGCGTCGGGCTGACTGCAGGTATGAAAGGTTCTTATGGTCTGTCCAGACGATTACAGGCTGCTCGGATCCCTCTAACCAGTGACGCCACTCCTCCAACGCTAACTTAATGGCCAGCAGTTCTCGGTCGCCGACGTCGTAGTTTCGCTCGGCTGGGGATAACCGGCGAGAAAAAAAGGCGCAGGGGTGGTTCTTGTTATCAACCTTGGATTGTTGAGATAAGACCGCGCCGACCCCGGTGTCGGACGCGTCGATCTCGAGGATGAACTGTTTAGAAGGATCGGGGTGAATAAGAATGGGGGCCTGAGAAAACCGGGTCTTGAGATCAACGAAAGCGGCCTCAGCTTTAGAGCTCCAGGCGAAAGGGACCTTGGTAGAGGTTAACGCGTGCAAGGGCGAGGCAATCTGGCTATAATTTCGAATGAAACGCCGGTAAAAATTGGCGAAACCTAAGAACCGCTGAAGTTGTTTACGGGACTCTGGGGTTGGCCACTCTACGACCGCCTTGATCTTTTCAGGGTCTGATCTGACTCGTCCGCCTTCTAAAATCAAACCGAGGAAGGAAACTGAAGTTTGATGAAACTCGCATTTCTCCGCTTTAACGAATAAGCGGTTCTCTAAGAGGCGTTGCAGGACTAAGCGAACATGCTGTTTGTGCTGCTCAAGATCGCTTGAATAAATCAAAATGTCGTCCAAATAGACGAAAACAAAGACGTTTAGAAAGTCACGAAGGACATCGTTTACTAAGGCTTGAAACACAGCCGGGGCATTACACAAACCAAAAGGCATTACAAGATACTCAAAGTGACCTAACGGGGTCTTAAAGGCTGTTTTCCACTCGTCTCCTTGCCTAATACGAACTAAATGGTAAGCATTGCGCAGGTCGAGTTTGGTGAAGATGACCGCGTCCTGGACTGGCTCAAGCGCAGAAGATAACAGAGGAAGTGGATACTTGTTCTTAATGGTTATTTGGTTTAGTCCCCGATAATCAATGCAAGGTCGGAGGGACCCATCCTTTTTTCCCACAAAAAAGAAGCCAGCCCCCAAAGGTGAGGACGACGGGCGGATTAATCCGGCCGAAAGGGACTCACTTATATAACGCTCGAGCGCTTGACGCTCAGACCTCGAGATGTTGTAAAGGCGACTGGCTGGTAGAGGGGCTCCTGGCAGCAAGTCGATGGCGCAGTCATAAGGACGGTGCGGGGGTAGAGAGCTAGCCCGACTCTTGCTAAATACTTCTCGCAGATCGTGGTAACAACCCGGGACGCGAGAAAGATCAATAACATCCACAGGACCCGAGATGGAACTCGGGGCATGGGAAACCGGGAGCGCAGACTGCAAGCACCGAGAGTGGCAGGCAGGGGACCACGACTCGAGCCGTGATTCAGCCCAGTTTAATTGCGGGTTGTGAACGGCTAACCAGGCTAAACCCAAAACCACTGGTGAACGCTTTACGGGAAAGACAAAAAACGAGAGCTGTTCCCGATGATTACCTGATACTATCACTTCCAGAGGCTCAGTCTGGCGGGTGATCAAAGTCAGTCTTAGCCCGTCTAAGGAGGAAACCTGGAGTGGCTCCGATAATGGTTTAGTGGGTAAACGGAGCTGTTCGACCATCTCTTGGTCGATTAAATTAAAATCGGAGCCGGAATCTACGAGAGCAGACACGTTAATACTATCCTGATTAAAGACTAGTGTAACTGGTAAACAAAAACGCGAGGACGGCTGGCTGTCACTCATCTTGGGGGTGGGAATCGAACACCGGTCCGCCGTCCTTCCCGCTACTGACGGCGGACCCGGTCTTTTGGCCGCACCGGGCACTCCCTGACAAAATGACCCTCGCCTCCGCAGTAGAGACACAGGTTATTGGAGAAGCGCTGCTGGCGCTCGTCGCTAGTCAGACTGACCCGTCCCAACTGCATGGGCTCAGGTGGAGGCGTAACCTCCCGTCGTTGAGAACCGTTCGTATGTGCCGGGGGTCCAAAAGACCGTAACGGCCTGTCTGAACGAGCCCGATTTCGACTACGCAGCCGGGAGTCGAGACGAATAGCTACATTCACCAGCTCCTCGAACGTGCTGGGAACCTTAACCCGGGCCAATTCATCCTTTAGACCCTCATCCAGAGCCTGAAAGAATGCTGCCTTTAAGGGCTTGCCCTCCCAACCTGCTGCTGCGGCCACGGTACGAAACTCGACGGAGAAGTCTGACACACGCCGGCCACGCTGTTTTAAACTGAGAAGGACTCGAGACTGCTGATCGGTGTCTAACTCTGCCGAAAACACCGTCTTAAACTCTGTAATAAAGTCCTGAAAAGAGCAGCCAAACGAGTCACAATCAGGGAAACGGGCTTCTGCCCATCTGAGGGCTTTGCCCGTCAAGAGTTGTAATATATAGGAGATCTTAACTTGATCTGAAGCAAATGTGTGGGGAGAACGATTAAAAACTAGTTTACACTGGAATAAAAATCCTCCGCAATCCCCGCTGTCACCGGAAAATTTCTCCGGACACAGTGACGTGTCTCCGGGAGGCGGGGCCCAACTGCTGTCCTCCGCGCTTTGCGCTGCAGGAGGCGGGGTGTCAGGAGCTTGAGTGACAGGCTGGGTTGCCGCGGCAAGCGAGGCAGTGAGCTGGCTAAGCTGGGCGGTGAGTACCTGGAGTTGTTCCTGCGTTGAGTTTACTGCTAAACCCAGTGACTGCAGCTGTTCCTGTTGCGCGGCCAGCTGCCGCCCGAACGTATCCGCTGGACTTTGCTGGCCAGAATGTTCTTCTGTCATGGTTTTCAATTGTTTTGCCCACATGCGGATACGAGCGGGAGGCCAGGCACAAGTTTTAAGATGTTTATTGAAGGAATCAACTGCTGGGAAACAACGACGAGACGCCGGAGGAGAGGTCTGAGCGTCGAGCGGGAGGTACTGTGGGAAAGGAAAAGAAAATGACTACGATTGAACGAAACAAGGAAATACAAGAACCTGCGCAGCTTACCACTCAGCTGGGCGGACCTGACCGGGAGGAAGTAGCGGCAAGAGGACCCTGTGATCCTATCCCTGTTGGTGTAGTGGCTAGCGGCTGGAGGGCAGCAGGTGGAACTGGCGAGGGACCCAGAGCGAGCTTCGGCTGAGCGGGGTGACAGATGGATTAACCTGAATGACGAGAGGAACCAGCAGCATCCGGGAGGGGAACCACAAGCCCGGCTGGGTAATATCCAGGGAGCAAGGGGGGGAGTCGCCAGAGCAGAATCTGAGCCTTGTGATGCTGCGGGTATGATTCTCCGGACAGAGCGTCGAGAGGTAAGTGCTTCCACGCACAAAACTGTGACAAAGAGAAGATCCAAAATTAGTCAAAAAGTCGAGAGGCAAAGCTTACACGCTAGTGCTTCTGAGCTAGTTGGAGGCCACGTCATACCACGACTGGTTTAACATTCTGGCGTCTTCCATCTGTCGGTGCTCTGCTTAAGAAGCCGCTCCAAATGAGACGCAGGTGTGGGTCACGCCCCTCGCCAGCTAGAACCACCTGCGGAGCAGAATAGGGCACAGATACACAGGGAATCCTGACAGGAAGTCACAGATTAAGATAATGAGGTAGTAGGGTGCTTATTGAGCAATGATGAATTGAGGCTTCGTTTACACCAATGTGCATTTAGATATTCTGGGCTACGAACAGTGGGGCGATTTTTAACGTGTTGGACGGCAGATTCCCATCAGGGGGCGATTGCCCTCACAGGGCTTTGAGGCTTCTGAATCGTTTACCGGATGGGAGACGGGCAAACAGCATATTGCCTGGGTGGGTGGGATCAGCGGAGATGCGTCTGGCCCTTCTTTGGACTCATTTTGCACAAACTGAGTCTAGATCACGGGTGTCAAAGAGCCAGCATGTTTAGTAGAACGGTGTTGAATGATGATCATCCTAAAATAGGTGTTGGGCTGCTGCAGATGAGCATGATGTCAGCGCCCGGATGCTGACATCAGCATCCATCTGTACATGGTACAGACAATTGGTGAATCGATGGATACATGTTTAAATCTATTTTTTGCAAAGTGGCTTGAATTAATACTCATTGTGAATTTGTACTGATACTTGATGCATTTAAAATTATTAAAGTATCAACAGTTGTGGCTTGTCAACAGAGGGGAAATAATACAAAGAATTGTATTTTAAATAAACTATTTTAAATAATATTAAGAAATCATTTTATTTTCATTGTTATTTATGTTGAATTTCTCAGTATTGTTGAAATTGATGTTAAATATCGACGAGGTAGCCTCTCAATCATCCTGTCTGATTCACTAAGGCCTGACTCTGACATGATCAGACTCAGAGAACCCAGAATTCAGCCAGACAAGCGAGTGACTTTTAAAGACAGTTTATTAAAAAGACAGGCAATGGGTCGGAACCGGAAGGACAAGCAAACAGAATAATGACAAGGATAATCAGAGTCCATGGTCCAGAAACAGTCCAGGGTCAAGCCAGACAATCAGAAATGCAGGGATTGTCCAGAACAGAATCCGGGAGCGAAGTCAGGGTGTAGAAACAGGTCCGTTAACCAACAGGCGATCAGATCCGACATGGGCTAGGCAACACTCAGAAACAGAAAACAGATACTGATCGAACACAGGCAGGCAAACAGAAATACGCTGGATATAACTCACCGGAGGTTTGTAATGATCTGGCACCAAAGAGTAGACTGAGGCAGGTATAAGTAGATGGCTAGACAGGTGATTAGAGTTGAACACTAATTACGGGTAACAGGTGAGGCTGATCTGAGGAAGGGTGGTGGCTGCGAGGTAGAACTGAACTGGCTGATTACTGGCTGGTGACAGAGGATTGAGAGGCAAATGAAGAAAGTCCAAAAACTAAACCAAAACAAAACCCAAACTATGACAGACTCACCCGGTTCGTAGATTCAGCAGCCAAGGAAGAAAACAATTATCAGAGACAAAACACTTGGAACATACATATATTTCAGGGCAGTCAAACTTTTTTTTACAGTAGTAGGCTACACACTATCAGGTAGGAGGGTGCACTTATGCCGGTGCCCGAGCCCCGAAGGGGAGAATTTTGAAAAATAGAGTCTCCCTGATGTATTTTGGAAGCTTTCAAGACAGGTGATTATTTAAAGAATTTTATTCTTATTCTTAAAACATTTTCTCACATATCATCATGTTTTAACAAGGTTTTGAACAAATTGCCTTAAATTAGTTTAATTACTAGCACTATATAAAACAGATCAGATTAGGTGGATATATGACAATTTACTGTCTTCCGAGCGCGTAGTGAGACAACACGTGCGCGCTCAAAACCGGTCTTGCGCACGCTCAGTTCCTTCTCTGCTCGCGCGGTCCACCTGCTCATTCCATGCTCAACACCAGCTGTGCTGTGCGCTTGCTTGGCTGTTACTCCGCGAGCGTGGCGCGAGAAGAGTTTTTTAGAGTTGAGCTCAGATTGGTTCCTGCGCACTCAACCAGAAGGCACAAATATCGTTCCATTATATAATCGAGGAAATGTAGGCGGCGGAAAGAGCTGCTTTAGACGGCGAATTTGCCGCCGTTGACCGGCTACTTTTGACTGCCCTAATATTTAATTACAATTGGAATTCCAATGGGAGACACACACTTACAACTCTATCCTAAAGCCCCCATTTAGTGGAACACTGAGTCCCCCCACCAGTGTCGGCTGCCTGCGCGTGTCTGACCTGCAGCCCTGGGGCGCATTTACTAATAGCCGGGCCCCCACTGAGTAAGTGAATGAATGATGTCGGGGTGGGGGGGCTACATGCACACTCTTTTTTTATCTGTGCTTGTCTCCCCACAAACAAAACAGATCCACATTCCAGTGTCAAATAAGGAGTTGGCTTCTTGATACATTTGCCAGATGTTTCTAGGGGTCTACCAAGATAAAAGTTAAAAAACATTGTAAAGCTTTTAAAGCTTTTAAACCATAAACTTTCGTGAAGCTTACCAACCATAAAACATCATGTGACGCTTACTTGCCCTGGTATTCCACAAGAAGTTTGGGTGAATTTATAGCCTGTTAGTGGCCTTACAAACTCCAAACTGTGTGCCCCGCCAGGCCATAGTAATCAAAACTTAGGTAACTCTTACTGTTTACTAAAAATACATGATTAATACAAACCGATTATATATTTCCATAACAATATCTATATGTTGATGTGTTGATGTAAGGTGTCATTTTTCACATGGTACATGTTTTAATTTGTCCTTCCTAAAACATATTGTCCCTCTCTTACCTTTACACACATTTATTTATCCATTTTTTACACATATTTAAAGAAGCATGCTGTAGGTTTCAGAGTTTTTGCAGAGGTCTGTCCCCCTTGTCTGCGACAAGATAAAGTGACACCAGTGTTGTGCATGCGCACGGAGGAAAAAGCCGCAACGAGGTAAAAATGTGATAAATATTGAAGTTTAACTTCAAAATTTGCACAATACACCTTTAAGGCTGTAAATCAAAAACTCTTTTAGAAGTAAAATACAAACAAAACCTATGTAGTTTTTTATAATAAAACAAAACTGAGGAAATACAAGGCAAAAACATCCCGACGTCTCTGCTATTACTTTTTTCTCGTTGTTGTGTACCATAATTTGCAAGTAAGATTTAACCATTTTTATGTTTTTTTCCTGTTGTTTCCTCTGGAATCAAAGTTATTGTAGTGTCAAACAAGTGGAAATACTTTATTATAAGCTGCGATCTTTGCATAGCTACACAAAGCTGTGCAGCTTATTGTGCTGTTTATCATGACAGATAGAACAGTCTGTTGTGTTTTGCATATCTATTGATTGTGTTCACTTTCATTGCTGCACTGAAGTTTGTGTAATGTTGTAAATGTCAGGGCTGTTTATCATTTAAAATTTTTTCTTTACCCTACCTGCCTAGTTGTGTGGCAATAAAATGAACATAAAGTACAGTAAAGCTGAAGAGGGATTGAATCTCTTTCCAAATCTGTCATGCTCACCAAGGTTGCATTGTGTGCACGTGTCTGTGCATTTATATGAGTGTTTTTGTGTGTTTGGAGCATACGTGCACATAGGTATTTGAGTTCATATTTATGTATCTGCGCTGGTTCACGTGAGAGAGGGCCCAGGATTAATGTTTTGCTGTCATGAGGCCCTACATGATGAAGTACTCAAATTTCAGGAAGATGGAGACAATCAAATCAGAAGAGGTAAGAGAAAAAGACACATGGAAATGAGCTACACAATAAAGAGACTTTCACCTTTCACCAATGGTGATGCGTAATAAAAAAGCCACAGAGAAAATGTAATAACACATCAACAGCAATGTGGATTTATATAAACTCACTGATCACTTTGGATATCCCTGTTCAATTGCTAATTATTATTATTATTATTATTATTATTATTATTATTATTATTATTATTATTACTTGTTAACAGCGAATGAGCTAATTACATGCCACTGACTTGTTGCATTTAGGAATTAAGACAAATTGAACATGCCAATAATAAAAGCCAATGAAATAATAAATGAAAATTTTAAAATATATATTACTGGTCTGACGAACGTTGATTTTAGATCCAATATTCAGATGACAGGATCAGAATTTGGCATAAACAACATGAGCAATGGAGCATTCTGTCTTCTTTCAATAGATTAGGCTGCTGGTGGTCTAATGGTGTGAGGGGATATTTTCTTAGTACACACTGGTACCAACTGAGCATTGTCTAAGCACCACAGCTGTATTGATGCTGATCGCCTTCATGACCACAGTACTGTATAACCATCTTTTAATGGCACCTGCAGCAGGATAATGTATAATGGGAGAAAAAGCAGATGATCTCAAACTGTTTTTTTTTTTTTTACTTGAATGGTTACTGCACAAGATTTCTATTGCTTTTCTAGTCACCCTGGCCATTTAAAGTGCTTTACACTAGAGCCCCATTCACCCAACTGCACTGAAACACATTCATACACCCATTCGCAGATCGGTAGGCAACTTGGGGTTGAGTGCATTTGCTAGGGGCACCTTGACATGTGACAGGAAAAAACTGGAACGCAGTATTAGCAAGGTATGCCATAATGGTATTGTCAAGATATTGTCTAAGTCAGTCTATATTGGAAATTAAAAGATAAATAACATAATCCACTCTCCTACATTTGCAATAGAACCCATTTGTATGTTTCTTTTGTGAATACAACCTGCAGCAACAGATCATAATGATCTGTTTGGATAGCAATCTTTTTTAACGAGGCAGTAATGAAAGGGGGCGTAAATCTTTGACATCTGTATTTACAAACAAGACTGACCTCAAAAAGTGCTCTAAATAATTACAGTCAAAATTATTGAACTTAACCTTACCAAGTCAAGTTAGAGTGCTTTGCTAAACACATTTTGTAACCTGGAAAGTGCAGAAGTGGCACATAGTCTAATCGTTACTCTTGAGTTGTGACAGGTTGTCTAAAGGTCCAGTTCACGGCAGGGTAATGAGAGGAAAAGTGTGACTGTGAGTTCATGCCTGAGTAAGTGAGCATGCGAGAGGGAGAGAGGGAGTTAGAGAAAGAGATAATTTCATCTTTACAGGAAGCAGATCATCGGTGCAGCTGGGAAACCTCTGGGTTGCCAACGGAAACTCCAATCAGACCGGATGAAGCCATCTTACTTCCTGATGCGAGACCAGATTAAACCTGTTGGTGTGACCTCTACTGTCATTGGCACAGGCACACACACACACACACACACACACACACACACACACACACACACACACACACACACACACACACACACACACAGCCTACCTATTCTCATTATCACACACACTGAGATGCTAATTAAACTCAGCATAAAAGTGACAGACATACACAAAATGTTGTGTTTCTGATACTCCAGAAGGGCATTAAACTTCCTTACACTTTCATTTCCTGTAAATCTCCTCTAACTTTAACTGGGACTATAACTCACCTAATTCTGACTGTAACCTAAAAAAATAACATTATATAATGAATCTGAAACCTCATGATTTATGTTATAGGAACAGACTTGGTGTCCCCAAAGAGAAGGCAAGTTCCCTCAGTGTGTCTATGTAAACAGATTTATGTCCTCGCAGCAGCAGTTATGCAAACACACACACACACACACACACACACACACATACGCATGTACACACAAACACACTAAGGTGTTAATTAAACAATGTGACAGGTGATGTCATTCCCCTGTGCCAGCTCTGACAGAATAACCATCCTGTTGCCCACTGTGACAACCAGCTGCCACCTCTCCTACGGCTCTCCTGCACACACAAAGGAACCCACTCTTGCACCGTTTCATTAACATGAGAGAATCCATCTTGCTGGGCTGCGAGCCACACATTTGGGCCCAGAGACTCCTGAGAAGTCTCTGGGCCCAAATAAGTAAAAGATTTCTAAGGACGGCTGCAGAAAAATTCAGATCTGATGCTCTGTACCATGCATATTTTTTAAAGTCGACTTACTATAGCGTTGCTTTGATTATTTCACTGAAAGAATTTTACTGAAACAATTTGTCCTTTATAACACCAATATCCAAACATAATGGCTATATTTCCCACAAAAAGAAAAATAAGTAAATTAATGAATTAGGAACAATCTTACTTTAACAGTAGCACTGGCTCATGGGTAGAGGTGTAACAATACATCCAACTCAAGGTAAGTGATATGATATTGAGTTCTATTGAACAAGAAGATAATTTTTTTTTTCCTCTTCTATTGAAGTAATTTTTTTTGCATTTCTGCTTATTATCAAATACAATGTTATTTGCTGCTACTTGCATGATGTTACTGTTTTTTAGCCACAAAGAGGAGCAGGAACAGTAGTCCTGGAAGTGCCCTGTTTGTCACGCAAAGGTATGCACCAATCAGCATCATTTGCTTGCAGCTATTCTCTTACGATGTCTAAATAATAATAATTTCACCAAGGTTGGCATACCTGCTGGTGTACGATGAACTACATGAGAACCGGAGAGTGTTTCTTTTCTTAACTTTCATGGCCGCCATCCCACCGTGACTGTCAAGAACTTGATTTTTCATCAACCTCTTGCTACAGAAGGCTTCACTTATGTTGCTGTTTAAAGACAGGCTCAAATGGTTCTGCTGCTTGCCAGAATCTCTGAAAGCACCTGCCATTTTCCAGTCACTTTCCAACGACAACTTCCCAGATGGTTCCGTGCAACGAACCATCTGGCCTGTTAGGTTAACATTTGTTTGAGGTCCCGGGGCGTTTAAAACAATCCATTGCCTTCAATTTGTTCAGAGGGCTATTTTCTATGATGGTGGTTTAAGTCAGTTATGCATCAACCTAACATCTAAAGTTTGTTATGTGCTTACTTTTTCTCCTCTTTGATAACTCTTTCAGGGCAACTGATTAAAGATAATCAATAAAACCAATTGTTATAAGCTACACCTTGTTGTCGCTTTTGCCCTGTAACTTCCTATCTGCCTGTTGCTTTTCTGAGCATGGTCGCCACCTTATAATGTATCTCCCCATCACTGCGGGTTTGTTGTATGTCAATAGTAGTTATTTAGATTCTGGGCCTAAACTATTTTCTCTGTTGTTCATTGTGTGCGTGTGCGTGTGTGTGTGAGAGAGTTTATACGTCTGAGAATTGATGCATGCATGGATTTGTGAGTCCCCATGTTAATAAAGCCCACGGATATAGCTGTCAGCTTGCAGTGTTGATACAGGCTCAGGGCCAAACGCTCAGATATCCTCCCTGACTTGCTGTCTCAATCTATCTACATCTTTCCATCTGTCTCCTTCTTCTCTCATCATCGCTTCCTGTCCACATCTGCTTTCGTGTCTTCACTGTCTAGCTATGCATGCGTGACTCGTCATCTGTTGAAGTGTCTTTCTTTTTTTGACACAACCATGTCTGTGGGCATCAAATCTTTTCTAAAGGGTGTTTTTGGGCTCTTATAAAAGAATTAGAACGGAAAAGGAAAAATTATTTGACATGTATTTATTCTCCCACTAATTATATTTTGGCAACCACATAAGACAGTTTTGGGTCTCAGCTAGGCTGAGAATTGCAAATTGCTTCTTCAACAGTTGTCAACATTAGGTATAAACTGTGAAAGTGTATCCCTGAACCTAATACTGGATTTTTTGTGAATAATAGGACTAGTACAATTTAGAGGATCTATATAAAAGTTACAATTCTAGGTAAAGACAGTGTTTTTTTTAAATCCTTAAAAAGTTTTAGACTTTAAGTTTAGGCTTAACAAAATGAGGCAGACAAGGCAGAGAATGAGCCCATTTTAAGTAAAAAGACTGAAATATTACTAAATAAAATTGTATCAATAGAAATATTTGCATTCAAGTTCAGTTATGCCCATATCTGTAACAGAGATGAAATTTCATAAGGGTAAAAGTGAAAATAATTCACTTCATTTTGATTTTAAACAAAAATTTTGTTTCGTGTTTATCTGGTTTAAAAATTCACACACACAAACAAGCAAATTGCACAAATTGAAAGCTTTCAGCATATTTTAAGCTAATTTCTAATATCTCATCAAGATAATGCCCCCAATTTAGTAGAGTTGTCAGCTGTCACATTTCATTCAGTAAAATGTTTAAACCTGTATCAGGAACCAAAAGTGTTCGTATGATCTGCTAAAGAAGTTTGGACGTTTTTTTTTTATTATTATTTTTGATCCAGACCAGAAGCTGAATGGGAAGTATCAGCTGACTGAGTCACATAAGTGAAGTCAGAGAAGCAATGGAAAGCAGAAGTAAAAGATTAAATGATGGGGAATTGAAAATAGCTCTTTCAGATATGAACAGAATCAGTCTAAATGGCCCCAAGATTTTTTTTTTCAGTGAGACAACATAATGTTTTTTTAAAAGGGACCAACTGAAAAAGGATAACATAGACTACCATTTAAATTAAGCCTGTCTTCAAATAGAGACGTGATCTGCCAACAATTAGTCTTACTGTCTTTTAAGTGTAAATAATTAGCATAAAGAGTAAAAAAAAAACTCACCCATTGAAGCTTGTGAAAGCCTCTGGGCCACCCTCCTTAAGGCCGGCCTCCCTAAACCTTCTTTTTCTCACTCTAGTTTTTCCAAGCAATTTCTCAGATCATTAGAGTTTAACCTTTTTTTTGGGAATAAACAACTTTGCTTCAAACAATTTGCCTACACGCTGTCTCTTGTGTACTTTTTTCCCGTAAACCAGAAACATATTTTGCCATAAACCAACGGTGTTGTGATAAGGTGGCACAACCTTGCCCTTGTTGATGGGCAGAATGTAAGAGTTTGTGGGGTTTGTGTCCTTTAAGACCTCTTTTGACTCAGTCTTTCATCATTTCACACATTGAGAATGAGAACCTTTTGCCATCTCAGTATATGTTCATCTGCTCTGTTGGTCTTCACTTCTTATTTTGTGACAAACTCTACTGAGGCTTCACAATTCCCTTGTATTTCTGCCTATTTCCATTTTCTCTGTTTCTGTCTCTGTGGATTTGTCTTTGTCTTTTTGATTGTTTCTTTTTTTATCTCAACACCCTTCTTCTTCTGCTCTCATATTATACAGTTGTTGTCTCTTGATTCTGACACCACATCTTTTTTTTTTCTATCACCCTGTCCTCATCTTTACAGCCTGTCTTTCGCTGGCTGTCTCTCTCAGTTTTTCAATTTCACCTCCTCCCTTTTACACTCACTGTGTAAATCCCCTCTTATCCACTCCCAGTAGCAACTCACCACATCCAGCTTTCTTGTTCTGTCACTATGGATATTTGTTCTAGATTAACCTGTCAGGCTCCCTCCCACCTCTCCTTTCTTTTTCTGTTTCATTCATATTTCACTCTATTCCTTTTTGTCTTTCAATCTGCCTTTCTTCCCTCCTTCACGTTTTTTTCCCTCTCTGCTCGTTTTGGTGCGCCGTCTCTGTCCTCCAGAGAGCTGCAACATCAGTTTAAGAGGGCATCACAGCATCTTGTCCAATAAAATATAAATGTCCGTCCCTCTCTTTCTCATCTTGCCCTCCACCTCTCTCCCATTTGCACAGAAAAAGAAAAAAAGGAACCTGATGAGCCACCAACCACAAGCCAATTCCCAGGGATGACATGCATGTTTGTGCCGTACCAATTGCCATTTGCTTTTCATCTGTGGGATAGATTGATCTCTTGACCCACTCCTCCTCTTCCTTCTTTCATTATTTTCCCTTCTTAAACAGTTTTGTTCCATTTGTCACAAGTCTGTCGATGGATTTTCACAAAGTTAAAAGAGACGACTATTTTGTTTACTCTGACATATTCCTATGTTTTCTATCGATTTGTAACCGTATTCCCCTTCAGTTCATGCGTTTTACATGCTGTTTTCATATTTGTTAAGCTGAACATTCTATACCAGTTCAATAAAGTTTTTCAATTTTATTTCGTTCGTTTCTGAAAAGCTTGGAATTTCAAGATGTGGACCCACACATTCGAAAATTGCACATTAAAAAGGTAATTTAGGCTTTACAGCCACTTCAGCTGTGAGTTAAATTATATAGCATGCTTACAGGACAAGGTAATTTCCCATGTTGGTTATCAGAACAAAATTAGTCTTCAATGTTCATGACATTTATAACACTTTATTTGCATAATAAAAAAAACCCCGCTGGAAAATAACTTACTAAAAGCGTCTGCTGTAGTTTCAAATCAAGATGTTAAGTTTATTAGGTAATGCTTTAATTCAATTCAATTTTATTTATATAGTGCCAGTTTGTAACGCCTCATCCCAAGGCACTTTACAAAGTCAAATTCAATCAAATCATCCAGATAGATTGGTCAAAAAGTTTCCTATGAATCCTTGCAGGTTGCATCGAGTCTTGACAAGCAGCAACTGTCGTGAAACTATATATGTTCTGTGGCGTGTATTTTGTGTCAGCATAATGTGAACGTGAGTCTATATGAGTGTAACTCACTGTACAGCCCTGAGAAATTTTGGGCTTTTTTTTGCAGGCATTTGTGTTTCAGTGTGTTTTCACTGTGTTTGTTAGCGTCATTATGTGGGCTTCCACAGTAAGATGTCTTTGTGTGTTTGCTTTACTCGGTAATTAAAGCAGAGTGTGCCAAGCCAGCGACAATGTAATACCACTCTAATCATCTTCAGCTATCCCATCTGTGTGCCCAACATGAATCTCTTTTTCAAACAAACACACAGATACTCGGAGCCAACGCTCCGATTTTTTTTTGGAAAGGAACAATGCACAGCGGGATAAAGAGAAATGGTGTCAGTCAGTCAAAGAGAAAGAGGAAAAATCCTTTAAATATTTTAAAGACATAAAATAACATTTTTCTTGTTTTGCTTGTAAACATTGGCCTATTGCATTACTCTCCATGTTTTCATAAAAAAAAAAAACAGTTTTAACAATTAACATGATGATATTTCCGACCATAGGTTAATTAAAACTGTTAAAACGGTACATGAGTACAACATGATTAAAAATGTTGATGTTTTTTGATTTTTGGAAAGGCCTGATGGCAGCTTCAGGTTTCTGAGGTGTGCAGATCAACTGTGTAGCATCATGGGACACATGTTGAACACGAGCTGAAGCTGGGGAAGGTACCACAGCTCTGGAAGACCTCCTGTGTGGTATCCAGTGTCGAAGACCACACAGCCAGAGAACCTTAGCCACTACAGACACATAGCACTGAACTTGCATCTGATGAAGACCCTCAAGAAAGTGGTCTTCAACTATCTCTGCCCCCTCATGAGGTGAACTCTGATCCACCAGGAGAAGCCTGGAAGGATTGTGAGGATCATGTTCTTTAATTTCTCCAGTGCTCTTAAAAGCATCCAGGCAGGACTTCGGAGGGACAAGCTGAAACTATCAGGAGTGGACCTGGCACCGTTCCTGTTCACCCTGTATCATACAGACCTGTTTCCCAGAACTTTTATTGGTGATGAAATCCGAGGGCATTTGATATTTTCAAAGAGGATGAAGAGTCAGAAGTGACTTCCCGTGTGTCAAGTTCATTAGAACCTGAAAAACCAATGAGACTGGAGTCATACCACTGATGCTCGTTACAGGAAGGGTGAGAACACACTCTAATGAGATCTTTTGGAAATCAAAGAGCACCCCCGAAGACATTTTGAGTCTTTGGTGGAATGAAACGGCTGCAGTTTGTTGAAGCACCAGCTTATCTTCAGTTCATCAGGAAGGCCAAATATTTCCTTGGATACCCTTTCGACCCAGTGCAGGTGCTGGGAGACAGAATGACTTCCGCAAAAATAACATCACTCCTAGACAGTGTCACCAACCCCATGTGTAAAGCTGCTGGAGCGCTTCTTCACTGACTGACTGCTGCACATATAGCACATATAGATGCTGTTTTGTCCACAGAAGGAAATGACAAGAACAGCCCTTTTTTTTTAGCAGCCAATCGTTGACTAGCAACTAATGCTAAGTAAGTTAACCATTTCCCAGATGCTTGCAGTTTTCAGAAAGTCACTCCCGCCACTGTTCTCGAGAGTCCACCTAGAGTCATTTGAAAAAATTAGGTCAAATGAAAGCCTGTGTGCTGTTCATGCTGCAGTATATTCGGACATATAGATAATTAATATGACCTTTAATGGTACAAAAACATAAATATGATAAAAAGAATAAAAACTGAAGGAAATAAATTTACAACATTTCTGTAAAATAATAATACTACAAGAAGCTGTTTCTGTTGAGAAAACTAATTTTGGGCTTGACACGTTTACTTACACTTAAAACGATTAAACATATATGTATAGCCATGAGGGGCACATTTAGACAACCATTACTCAGCATTTTGAAGAATTATTATTATTATTAATAATAATAATAATAATAATAATAATAATAATAATAATAATAATAATAATAATAATAATAATAATAATACATGCATTTATTATTTGGAGTGAAGTCGTTTTAATGCCCTGTGATAGACTGGCGACCTTTCCAGGGAGATAGGGACCAGCCACTGAGCTCCCCTGGGTCCCTGCAGGAATGAGTGGGTTTAGAAAATGGATGAATGAATGGAATTTAGTAATTTAAAATACCAAACACCCAGAGTTCTAAGGTGGTGTGCTTTCTTTTCATTCAATAAAATCTTCAAATTAAGCTGTCCAATTAGAATAAAACCTTAAGTATACAGTAAATATTTTAGAAGATGGCAGTGGACAGCAAAGCAAACCTGGACTAAATAAACTGGTAAAGTGGTCAGATCTGAGGTGAAGCTGTCAACCTTAGATCTAAAACTGACTGCACACCAACAACGGTTTAGTAAACGATCGAAATTTTTTTAAAATATATGTTTATTTGTAAAGCTGGACTCTGCTTCTTCATTTAAGTCTTCATTTTTGCAATTATAAATAGATAGATGCAATCCTACTGATAAGAATGAAGTGTATAAAAATGATTTTGTTAAAAAGAGATGGTGAGAATAGTAGTTGCTTGGCATTAAATTAAAAAATAGTTGTTTTTTTACATGATTATTTTACTGAAAATGAATATTTTTCTATATTTATTAAAAAGTAATTCATGAGAAAAATGTTCAGAAATCTTAAATTATGTGACCTTATTTCTTACTCCTGGCCCTGCAATCTTCTCTTACTGTCCTTCTGCTACAATTTCTGAACTCTGCCATTTAGAAATTGGATTGAATAATTTCTGTCCACCCACTGCTCACTGCTGTGTTCAACAGGCTGAACACAATCCTGACAGCCTGGTGGACACAGACTGTCAATGATATGTTGATTTATTAGGCGAAAAAATGGTGGTCCCTACCAATTGGTGGTCCCCAGTGTTGTGCATGTTCTTGTAACTAATTAAGTTTACAAGAACTAGTTTAAAGTTCAGTTTATATTGATTCAAATGGAACAACTTGTTTACTGTTCACAACCATCAATGTTTCATCATGATGTGCCAGGTGTTTAGATGATTAATTTCAGAGATTATTAGCATCCTCCAAAAAAAAAAAAAACTTGTCAAATGAACCTAGATGATGATTTATGTCAATATAATGTTTTTATTCATCCTGTAATATATCTCAGTTCTTGGTCAAATTGTGCAATTTGCTTGATTCTTTTATATAATCTGTGTTTATATATACATATATATATATATATATACACATCTACATCTATATCTATCTATATATATATATATATATATATATAGATGTAGATGTATATATATATATACATACATATACATCTATATATATATGTATACATATACATCTATCTATCTATCTATCTATCTATCTATCTATCTATATATATATATATATATATATATATATATATATATATATATATATATATATATATATATATATATATATATATGTATGTATACATGTGTGTGTGTGTATATATACACATAGTTTGCTGTTCTTTCTATACATCTCTCTGCAAGTGTAGAAGCTGACTCCGACTATGTTTTCTTGTCCTCTCCTCCTCTCCTCTATTTTTGTCTCATCTTTTTATCTTCCTTTTTTTGTATTCCCATTTTTGTGTCCATTAGACGTTAAATAGTCCCAGAATAAAATCTAATGGAGCTATTTGCATATATAAATCAAGCGGAGCACCATTGCAAAAGCAGTAACGCTCCACTTGTGAAAGTAAATCTGTTGGGCTCTTTGACATTAAGACATCAATTCTTAATGCTACATTGCCAGACAGGACACGTAAAAAAAAAAGAAAAAAACATAGACGTACAAGTTGACTCTCCTCTTCTACCCTCTTGACCAGTATTCTAGCCTGTCTTGATTTCACAGCATAAAAATTCATGCAATTTTGAAAGTGTTGTATCTTGTCCAGGTTTTCCTGACCGTCCCCTGTTCCATCTAGGCTCTTGGTCACATGATCAGCTGGGGACAGTAGAGATTATTTAAAAATCTAATTCACAATTACATGGACAATGACTTACATTGACCCTGAGGACTCAGTTACACTCATGGACAGACTTACACCCACTAAACTCCCCTTTCTGTGTCACACACAGACACTCTTTACTCAGACGGTGTGCTCCTGTGTGATTTTAACACTGAAAGGTTAATTTGAATGTAAGGAGCCCAAGGCAGCGACTGAGAATAGGGGGTTAGTGAGATGGGGATACTGAAAACAGTCGAAGAAAGAAAGTGAAATGAGTGTTAATGCGGTTCAAAAGAAGCACCCACTTTAACGAAGTCAGCTAGAGAGACACCAAGAGACAAGAAACAAGGAGAGCGGGACTCATGCTCTCAGAAGTGATATTTAATTAGCCCTGGATGACTAGCTTACTCGGTAGAAAAAGGCCACTCTCTCTGCTCACTTCTCTCCTGTCAAGTACCCTGTTAGCAAAACCCCCTCAAAGACAGATGGAGGGGGTGGAGGCAAAAAGAAACAGCAACAGATGGAGAGAGGGAGAACCAGAGAAGTAGACAAAATTATGGAAATGGAAGTAAAAAGTATGACAACATGGTAAAAAGTAGATAGAGCCAGAAGAAAAAAAAAACACATATCTTTGTATTTTTTTTGTATAGTTGTTTAGTGAATCATTCTTTAGCAATACATAATAATAATAATAATAATAAATTTGTATTCAAAATAAAATAAAATCTTTAATTTGTTTAAGATGCATTAATTGCAAAAAGAAAATAAATATATATTGGCACAGAAAGACTTAAAGCAAAAAGGACAACTGATATATGTACAATGCACATGGCTGTTATACAGAAAAAAAAATTATATCTGTAATATTCTGGAGTTTCATTCTTCATGCATCAATCCAACACTAATTCAAGATGGCTCATTCAAAATGAGTCTGTAACATAAAACTACAAGACATAAAGCTTATATGCTGGACTGTTTACCTAGAGATCAGTCCAAACACATTTTTACGGCTGCCTAAGGTTACAATATGCTGGAGCATGCGTCTGCAATGTAAGCAGAAATGGCGGACATGCACTGATGCACTGAGGACACTCATCTCTGGGGATGAGCCCTTTCAGTGTTCCATTATAAAACAGAAAGAGACATGGCCCAGGCTTGAGCAGGCATAGAGGTTTTCTATTGCAAAGATATAATTTTCATGAACTTTTATAAATGGGGAACTGAACTAAAAGAATATATGTTGAAACCCCTTTGCTTAATTTTCTTAATTATGGTCTGCAATCTAGAGTGGGGTAAAAAAGAGTTTGCCAATTTCTTCTTATAATTTTTTTTTGTATGTTAGTCACACTCAAGTGTCTCAGAACATCAAACAAATTTAAATATTAGTCAAAGACAACAAAAGTAAACAAAATGCGTTTTTTAAATGAAGGCTTTTATTGTTATGAGGAAACAAAGCCAAACCTACATGGCCCTGTGTGAAAAGTCATTTCCCTCTAAACCTAAGAACAGGTTGGGATTCCCTTAGCAGTGAGAACTGCAATCAAGCATTTACGATAACTACAGGGCTGTGGAGCACTTTTGGTCCACTCCTCTTTGTAGAAATGTTGAAATTCAGCCACATTGGAGGGTTTTTGAGCATGAACAGCCTTTTTTAAAGTCATGCAACTGCATCTCAATAGGATCCAAGACAGGACTTTGACTAGGCCATGCCAAAGTCTTCATTTTGTTTTTCTTCAGCCATTCAGCCATGAAACACACTTTCTGGTGTGTTTTGGATGCTTGTGTTGCTGCAGAGCAATTTGCAGTTCGTCCTTCTGCAGCAGTGTGTCAGAAAAACAAACAGATGGCAAACATTCTCCTTCAGGGGTTTTTGGTAGGCAGCAGAATTCATGGTTCCATGTATCACAGTAAGTCTTCCAGGTTTTGCAGAATCAAAACAGCCCCAAACCATCATACTACTACCGCCATATTTTACTGTTGCTACTTTTATACCAGGTTTAAAGACATGCTTGACGCATCTGCGAAGTCTGCACGGCCGTATTATCACCAAAAGGTTCCACTCCCCGAACCTAGGAAAATTCCTAACTACGCCGACAGTCCTGCCCGGAAAAACATGGCTGACGAGAGCAAGCGCTCCTTCTGGTGGCAGGTTTGTAAATATAGACATCTTTATGATTTGGCCGATAAAGATCCCTGTGATCAACAAACTGTTAACAATTCCTGGACATAAATCGGCGTCACTCTTGGAAGAAAGTAAGAGGCTTTAAAATGTTGGACACAACTGTGTTTCCTATACTTCTACATGTAGTAGGGTGTAGTACGCTTGACTTAGCGAACACAACGCTGCCTTCTTGAGTCTAGGAGGATAGTGCTACTTCAAAGGAAAAGCAGCACAGATGTGCGTGCGTATGTCAAGCATAAACCAACTTTAATGGAACACAGTCCTTCCGAAAAGTACAATGTTTGTCTTGTCAGTAGATTTTCCTCTCTGTAGAACTGAAAAGCATTATCCTTTAATGTCAATCCAACAACTAAATGCTGGGTCATGAATTTAAAATCTATAAACTAAAACTGTAAACGTTTTTTCACATCTAGACACAATCAATGTTTGCACACTAATTTTTTCATTTGCTCAATTGGATTTGAGTCTGGCCTTTGACTTGGCCATTCCAATACTTAAATTATTGTTGTGCCATTACGCACTGTTTTAAGTTAATTAATGTTTAATAAATAACTCTTGGTCTGTTAGGTATTGTCCGGTGAATATCAGCCCAAACAGCACATATTAGGACAATTGTTGTAAGGAATGAATCAAACATTGGCATTCTATTAACAGCAAACTCTGCACACACATAGAATAAAGGAGTGACAACTTCTCTTTAAGCTGCCTAATGCCAAACTTGTCTTTGCCTCTGTGTAACTTTGGTTGACTTCGGAAGAAGTTGAGCCAGGTGAAGACTGGTTATCTGAGCAGCGAACAGGGGGCTAGCTCGAAGGGGAAAACAGCCGTCGCTTGGGAAACCATGCCTGGCCAAGCTGTACCTGGCTCCGGCGACGGGTTGCGTTAGGGCTGTGGAAGCGGGGACCTCCGCTGACGTAACTGCTTCTTGTGAGGGCCTGTGCAGGTTGCAGCGGGCAACTTCAGATCAGCTTTCCAGCAACAGTTAGCCTGGCTGGCACTGCAAATGTTCCTGGGTGTCTGAACCCATTCGGACACAGGTGGCTGTCTCCCCGTTGTGAACCACTGGTCACGAGGGCTTACAGGCAAAGAGAAGGCTAAGCCTGGGAGAGTTTGGCTTCATAACAACGGCACCCTGCTGTGGGTTCCTTCTTGTTTTTCAAAACCTCCATTAAACCTCTGGCTATGCTTTTAATGTTATTATCCTGTTGGGGGAGTAACAATTGCACGTTTTCACCGCACCTATGTGGGAAGACATTTGCACTGATAAATCCTCTTTTTCAGCGGTTACAATCTGACTAATTTAAATATTTTTGTTATTTTTACTTGCAAGTCTATTTTATCTGCAATGACATAGTTATAACAACATTTTACAGATTCCTATCCATGCTTCTGTCAGTGTACTTGTCAAATTTGCTGCATGCTGCGACAAATCGTTCTCTGAAATATTGGAGACAGAGCCCCCAAACAACACATCCAGAAGATCTAGAAGATTTCAAGTGAGCTTTTCATTCTGCCTCAAAGGAAGCATGCAATTCCCATTTCAAATTCCTTTTTCTATCAAGTAGCTCTTTCCAGCTTCCTTCTTGTTGTTCCAAAGGACTCAAACAGACTAAGAGACAGAAGTGTTTCTGAGCTGCTTATGAGGCTTTGCAAATGTGTCGCTTCAAATACACTTCCACTGATATCACATATTTGTTTCTGAGCTGTAAACAAACTGATAGCTCTAAAACATATCTATAAGATGCATCTTCACTCTCATTCTCAGGCTGGAAAGCTCCACTGTAGACTAATATCTGTAAATCACACAAGTTGTCCAAAAATATTCTAAGTCTTTCAGGTGTGTATGAATAAACATACACTGTTGTGATTAATCTGTTGTAGACATGTGCCAGTGTAAAATTCTCATGGTATCAAAACTGAGTAGCTATATAATAAAATGGTTTTAAGGTATTTACTAAAGATTGTGATCCTAAAATCATGACATGATTTAAACTATTTTTCTATTAAATAGAAAGGCAACAATTACTCCTGCTGCTGCTGCTAAAATAATTTAATCTACTATTAAATTAATAACTGAATGATCACGTTAAAATCATCAGTAATGCTATAGAAAGAAAGATTTTTTTATTTAAAATATTATACTACCACAGTCAGCATTATTTATAACATTTATCATTTTGAGAAATAGAGTAAATAGAGTGGCATGTTCATTGATAACAGTTTGGATGATCACAATACAGTTGAGAGACATGGATTTTTACTAAATATGCTTTTATGGCAAAGCATTCACCAACAGGCTCAGTTGATTTTTAATTTGTTCTGAAATTTATGACAACCATTTACGAGTTAACGTTTTAGCTTGCTAACCATTTAAAATGATATGAATCATCTGGCATCTTGGGTTATACAGTGGCATGAATTTTCCTCCCCTTTGCAGTCATGCTGTATTATTATTGTAGCATGTCATTTTTATTCATTAAATTCATGTGTAGGATGCTTCTGACATTTTTGCTGCGCTGGAGTTGGAGAAGTGCAAGCTCTCGTCTCTAATTTGTGTCAGTAATTACAGCAAGCTGTTACCTTATGCAAATCAAAGCATTGCAGATGTCCCGTGTAAACAGTTACTTATAAACCGTCCTTCCATCCAAATTGTGCCTTTTTACATCCTGGGTTCCTCTCTCCATTGGTTTCTCGACCATACCGCTCTCCCTCCCTGTCTGCCTGCTAAACTGCAGATGGTTGTGAATGCAAATACACAGAGGACATGCTACATATCCACCGGGATAGGATTTACAATCTTTAAACATCAAGCTAACACAACCCTGAGAAAACACTTCAGCTCTATTTCTCCCTCATTTCCTGTTTGTATCTTTATCCTCAGTATTATGTTTTCTTCATTTTGGTCCTTTTTTGCATTCACCAATCACAGGACATACAGAGAGCTCTCCTGACCTTCTCATCATTTTTGGTCCTAAAAAGCCAATTTAGAGGTCTCGCCTTGCAGATTGCCATGGTTCCTCCGAGTTTGACCAGGAAAATAAACACTCAGCCTTTCCTATATGAGTAAGGACCTGATCACAAGTGTGCTTCTTGTTCATTAAGCTTCATTGATTTGTTAGTAATGCAATAAATTATTCATGATTCGCATCATTACTGATGCGCAGACTCATAACAAACTGAAGCTTAAAAGTATTTTCTGTTGCTGGCTGTTCTTTGTTATTTTGCTGGACTTTGACTCTTTCCTAATTGTTTTGCAGTCGAAAGCAAGAGTTGTTTTTGAAAATCACCAATCAGCTGCTGAATTTAAAGACCAGCTCTATTTCACCCAAGGAAACAATTCGTATGCATAATGACAAACTGGCCAGTTTTTCAGTTTGGTGGGCAGCCATAGAAAAACCTCACAGATAAGAAAATTATTGCTTTAGTCTTTTAAACACAAACATTGTACAATGAAGTCTGACTTGGTTTTGAAATTTCTGTCAAAAAAACTCTCATAGAGTAAATAAATAACTAACATATCTAAAATCTTCTAAACCTTTTTAAAACGAGGCGAGGATACATGGAGCTAAGATAAAGAAAATAAAGGATTTTAAGTATTTTGGGTCAACAGTCCAGAGCACCAGCAAGTGTGGAAAAGAGGTGAAGAAACATGTCCAAGCAGGTTAAAACAGGCGGAGAAAAGTGTCACATGTGTTGTGTGATCATCAGTGAGACAGGAAAAGGAAAGGGGGTCCAAGACGGTGGTGAGACCAGTGATGTTGGATGGTTTAGATAGGTTTAAATACCTTGGATTTTTTTTTTTTACGTGAGTAAAAGGAATTCCAGGTAATTTGTATGCCTTCTGTTTCTATTGCTCTAAAAGGTTGCATAAAATGTATTGAAATCAGCCTAAAGACATATAGGGTAGTTGTAAAGATAACTGCCCTACACCTCCAGTCCAGCTAGTGGTGGTAATAAGAAACCAAAGGCATCACCAGCTGTTCCTGCCCTTATCTCAGCATAACTTCTGTTGCCAAACAGCAGTGAAGCAAATAGCTGTTAAGCCGTAAAATTTTTATTTTTTTATTTACTTCTTTAAGGAATCGAGCAGTTGTACCGTTGACACAGGCATGTTTTTATTTATGTAAGATGAGCAAATTGTTAATTTCCAAATATACTCTCTTGCTCTCCAGTAAGACATTAAAGTTAATTAAAATGATGCCATTATTAAACTTAACTTTGATCTCAGCCAAACTGATTTGCTCAGTGACAAACGATACACTGAAATAAACAAAATATTAAATGTCGCATATCATATGCCCAAATTATATCTGTGTGTAACTTCCATTCACTGGTGAAAGCTAGCAGGAGTTTGAAAACGATGTGCCAGGAGTCAGGCATTCACTCCAGGCCTAACGAGCCTCGGCGGAATGGTCAGCAAACAATGGGCAAGGGGAGCTGGCTGTTATTGCAGAGATGATAGTCATGTTCAAAAATGCGGAAGCACTTTTGCACTTAAGCGACACCTTGATAAACTGAGCAGATATCTGAGTTTCACACAACTATATTCTCAACTAAATACATCATAAATGTTTCTTTTGTGTCACAGAAAGTATATATATAAAACTTTAATCACAGTTTTTGCTGATCTCTTCAGCTATTGCACTTCTATTTAAACAATGAACACAAAGGTCCTTAAATATGGCGGGTGAGCGTATGTCAGAATACAGCAAGAAAGGGTTGTTGCCCAGCACATAACCCCACCTCTCAACAATCCCATGGTAATTTGAAAGTCCTACCCCCTGAAAACCTTTTATCCTGGAAAGTGTGGACCCACAAAATGGGAACCCATGTAAAACTGTGCCAAAGCATGCAGAGGGCTTTCAAAATCCTGAAAGTCAATGGATGAAAGTCATAACAGAAAAGCAGCTTTTATTAAGCATGTCCTTTTTAAAAGAGTAGATAAAACATGGGGTTCAACAATTAGTTGAACATGCTGGCCTAAATATGTTTTGTAATTTTCCTGTTAACCTAAAAATGACTGTTTGTGATATGTAAAAACTCAAATTTACTTAAAAAATTGCATATCCTTTGTTATATTTTTCACCCATGGAGGTCGCCATTTTCTCACCTGCACTATGCATGCCGGATTAATGATGCGGTTAGGTCCTACTGGACTGGAACCTACAGAATTATCCGAGTTGTTTATTGTATTGCATTTGACTGATGCAAATTTAGATAATGCCGCACTGTGTCGCTGTTGGCGGTAAACTCAAAACAAAAAAATAACAGAAAAAGTGAGGTGAGTCTTCATCACTTTTCTCATGACAAAAAAGAAAAGCACAATGGGGAAAAGTCAAAGGACCCACATTTGTGCTCTCAACACTTCTCCCCAGAAGAAAATTGATGAAGGAGCTAACAGTTGGACATTACCCTCGCAAGCTAAAACCAGCTGCTGTGCGAACTGTTTTTATCCATAAAGCGCCTAAATCCTTCCGAGTGAAAGACACTGGTAAAAACATCAGTGACAGGCATCACTGGAAGCCCTTTTAAATAAGGTACTGCCACTGCTGTCGGTACTGAATGTGAAATCTCCGACCCGACATTAGAATGAAGTCTAGACCCTAGACAGGTGTTGTCAGACTGAAGACCAAACTGATCCGGTCCGCCCTCCGAAGTGTTTTTGGACCTGACGCCTGTCAGGATTGCGGAGGCGAGGACCTAGGCGGCAACGAGGCAGAGGCAGGCGCATGGGGTTAAACAAAAGATATTTAATGAAAGCAAAACTCACAAGATCTCTGGCGGCAGTAACAGCACGGGAAAACTCAGGAGGACGCAGAGGGTGATCACAGAATGACCCGACGATGGGGAAACAAACAGAGGCAACTTATATACGTGCACACACAACGGGGATAATTAAACACAGGTGAGTCCAATCAACAGAAACACAACACAGGATCCTGACATTACCCCCCCCTTAAGGGCGGATCCCAGACGCCCACTAGTGTCCAATCAGAAAAGGGAAAACAACCCGGCCAGGGCGGGTGGAGGGGGTCTAGGACGGCGGGCTAGAGTCCAATAAAGAGTTCAGGTGGCTCAAAACGGTAGCTTGGGAGCAGCAGGGTCCTCGGCGGGCGTCGCGGAGGGCGACCTCGGCGGCGGCGAAGCAGCAGGGTCCTCGGCGGGCGTCGCGGAGGGCGACCTCGGCGGCGGCGAAGCAGCAGGGTCCTCGGCGGGCGTCGCGGAGGGCGACCTCGGCGGCGGCGAAGCAGCAGGGTCCTCGGCGGGCGTCGCGGAGGGCGACCTCGGCGGCGGCGAAGCAGCAGGGTCCTCGGCGGGCGTCGCGGAGGGCGACCTCGGCGAAGCAGGGTCCTCGGCGGGCGTCGCGGAGGGCGACCTCGGCGGCGGCGAAGCAGCAGGGTCCTCGGCGGGCGTCGCGGAGGGCGACCTCGGCGGCGGCGAAGCAGGGTCTCAGGCGGTTGGTGACGGAGCTTCATCCCGGTCTGCCAGACGTGGAGTTCCAGAGCAGGACCCTCGCCGGACTGGGGAGCGATGACTGGAGGCGGGTCCCCCTGGACCGCCTCGCCGGACTGGGGAGCGATGACTGGAGGCGGGTCCCCCTGGACCGCCTCGCCGGACTGGGGAGCGATGACTGGAGGCGGGTCCCCCTGGACCGCCTCGCCGGACTGGGGAGCGATGACTGGAGGCGGGTCCCCCTGGACCGCCTCGCCGGACTGGGGAGCGATGACTGGAGGCGGGTCCCCCTGGACCGCCTCGCCGGACTGGGGAGCGTCGTGGAAGGGAGGCGGGTCCCCCTGGACCGCCTCGCAGAACTGAGGAGCGTCGTGGAAGGGAGGCGGGTCCCCCTGGACCGCCTTGCAGAACTCGGGAGCGTCATGGAAGGGAGGCGGGTCCCCCTGGACCGCCTCGCAGAACTCGGGAGCGTTGTGGAAGGGAGGCGGGTCCCCCTGGACCGCCTCGCAGAACTCGGGAGCGTCGTGGAAGGGAGGCGGATCCCCCTGGAACCCCTCCCGGGACTTGAGAGCGTCGGCCTCGGACTGTGGCGGGAAAACAGCACAGGCCGGCGGCGGCGGGACGTCAGCGAAGGCCGGCGGCGGCGGGACGTCAGCGAAGGCCGGCGGCGGCGGGACGTCAGCGAAGGCCGGCGGCGGCGGGACGTCAGCGAAGGCCGGCGGCGGGGGAACATGCACACCCTTGCAGGCTTTGGCCGTGGCGGGCGGAGCAGGACCTTGGATGGCCGGCTGTACTGAGCTTTCTTCGGCCGGCTGTACTGGTACGTGCACACCCACGCAGGCTTGGGCCGTGGCGTGTGCAGCGGGATCTTCAGCGTCAGCCAGAGGGTTTGCGCTTACTTTGGCGGCCGGCGGGACTGGGCTGTCTTCTGCGGCCGGCGGAGCAGAGAACTTGGAGACGAACATGTCTGGCTGGGCCTCGAGGGAGGTTCTGTGCCGGCGAGCCCGGCATCTGCGCCGGGGGAAACCAAACTGCGATGCGGAGACCGCTGCTGGTGGTGAGGCAGCGGTGGAGACAGCAGCAGAGGCGAAGGTCGATGAAGGTAAATGCGCACCCAAGCAGGCTTTGGCCGTGGCGTGCGCAGCAGGAGTCCTAGGTCTGGCCGGTGAAGGCATGTGCGCACCCACGCAGGCTTTGGCCGTGGCGTGCGCAGCAGGAACGGTCCAGCTGGGGAACAGATCATCTCTGTCTCCATAGAAGAAGTCCCACAGACTGGATTCCTCCACGTGAGGCGCTCTAGGACAGCGTGGAACTAGAGGAGGCTGGTCATCCCAATTATCCATTTCAGAGTGGCTGGACTGGGGCTGTTGCAGGGGCCTGGGCACCATCCTGAAATTTCCTTTATACGCCCCTGCTTTCCCCGCAGACCAGCCGATGAGAGGCTGCTGCTTGCCGGGCGGAGGAGGTGCGGTCGGATTCCTCGGAGCCGGGGTGAAGGTTGTTGGGCGGCAGTGAAGGGAAGCAAAAAGATGAGTCGGCGACGGTGGCTGACCCTCGCGGGAGGAATGCGGGGCGTCAGCCTGACACGACGTGGGATTTCCTCTTCTTCGCCATCCTTCATGCCTGCCCCGCGCCGGTGGCTGACCCCCGCGGGAAGTTTGCGAGGCGTTAGCCCAGCACGGCGCGGAGACCTTCTCCTTCTGTCTCCAGAGCTGATTAAACAGCCCGATTATTTCCAGCCCCGTTGCCTGGCCCTCTCTTGGTCGGGTCATTACTGTCAGGATTGCGGAGGCGAGGACCTAGGCGGCAACGAGGCAGAGGCAGGCGCATGGGGTTAAACAAAAGATATTTAATGAAAGCAAAACTCACAAGATCTCTGGCGGCAGTAACAGCACGGGAAAACTCAGGAGGACGCAGAGGGTGATCACAGGATGACCCGACGATGGGGAAACAAACAGAGGCAACTTATATACGTGCACACACAACGGGGATAATTAAACACAGGTGAGTCCAATCAACAGAAACACAACACAGGATCCTGACAACGCCAGATACAGAACACTACTTGCTGGGATCACACATTCTTACGAGCGGTACGTGTTGTTTATTGTTTTTTATAACTATTACATTGTCATCAATTTCAACATCCTCCGGTTCAAACTGAAAAGGTTTAACGTTACTCATTGCTGTTTTGGCTGGATGGAGCTAGCGCTAAAGGGCCGAGCATACATCGTTTACCCACAATGCACTGCAGCGCAAACAACATGGTGAAGCCGTGTGACAATATTTTATTTGAATTCATAAAAACTAAACATCTAACAGTATAGATATATCTCAAATATAATATATTGTTACAAGTAATCGTGCATCCCTTTAAGAAGTGGTAACAGTTTGGGTGTTAAAGGGCATGTTTCATACGTTTAATAGAGAAATTGTGGCCTAGCATTTCATTTGGATAATATTATTTCTTCATGAACTGTATTTAATCAAGTCCAATCTATAATAGTTTACATTCTAATCCATACAAATTATCATTAAAAATTTACTTCTTTATTGTTGATTTGTAAAAAACAAACTTTGTAAATATGTGTAATAGTATGGCTACCTGGTTTGGGACCACTAAGAGTGACCTCCAGAAATTATCAGAGAAGGTTTAAAGATTTCTAATTAGATGACTGATTAATAATAGCCAAAAGAATTTCAGGGTAACTTTATAATTTATCAACTTTTTCATGCTTTTTAAACAAGACCTGAACTAAATTAATCCTTAGAGAATCTACCAAGTGATGCCTCAGAGAAGATGAAGACTAGATGAAAATAAATAGAAAGTGTAAAGGAGAAGGAAAAATATATACGTAGCTGCAAGAAAGAACGACAAGAATAATCCATGCTTTGCCTAAATGCAGTCAGCAGTCAAGTAATTATATTTGAGCAGCCAACTGACTTCACTTTGAGGTGTCTTTATGTGTGTGAATGTTAACTCTGTGTGCTACTCGCCTCATCTCTGGAGATATGAATATTAATGACTCTATTAGCAAACGCAGATGCCAGGAGATGCCTTGGTTGGAGTATCTTGGAGTGATAAGAAAGCAAGTGACATAAGATATCGTCTGTGTGAGATCTGATTTTAACTTCTCCTCTGTCTGCGGGAGCCAGTGCCAAGGTCGCAATGCTGAGGTGGAACTTCATATATAGCACATTCCTATCAGCTGGTGATAATTTCAGTCAGAGTGTGGCAATCCACGTGAGACGGCCTAATTGAATGTTAACTCTCTTAAAAGTGATACCCATCTAGAGTGATTTCAGGTTCAAGTGAAATATTATTAAGCTCACATGCTGTTATGAACGTTTGTTGATGTCTAACTTGTTGAAGTGCTGCTGAACTTTGGTAAACATATTTTTCAAAAAACAAAATCATTGCTGGGGATCACGAAGCACAAGTCCCACAATAATTCCCATCCCTGGTACATTTACATCTTCTACACACCGTTATTCTTGCTGTAATCAAATCATGGCTCATCTTCAGGCAAGAATGCAAAGCTCCCACAACGTCAAAGAAGAACAACCAAAATTTCAGGCACAGCAAGTATTCTCTTTTTTATATTTTGTTGTTTATAATATTTTGGACTTAACTCTTAATTGATTTTGTTTTATTAAAGTTAAGATTAATACAACACCAAAGATAGGGTGACCAGCAGAAGGGCTTTTAAGTTGCCTTTTTGGATTCTAAGAAAAGAGCACCCTCAAGAGATGTTAGTTACACAATCAAGAGGTCATCAAGTCATCCCCTGTGGATGCAAAGATATGACTGGACACTTCTCTGAAAAGACAAAAAGAAAACTGAGCAGACACTGTAAAAAAAAAACAAAAAAAAAACGAACGGATGGACCCATCATTTGGAAATAAGGATGGACTGAGACTGAGGATAAAATTCAGCCCTTTGAATTTTCAGAGGAGAGCAACCTCACATCATGGAAATCCGCAAGATAAATACTCAATTCCATATTTTGAAAAAAACAACAACATTGCAGATAGTTGTGCAAAACAAAATAATTATGCACATTTAAGAGTGACAAAAATAAATACGTGGCGAGACAAAGGCTTTTTCACTGCACTGCATCTAATCTAATTGCAAACGGTTTTACTTTATTGTATACTTTCTCTCAAATTAAGAACATGCCAACTTTTTTAATTATACCTTTCCATGTCTTTATTTCAGCAAAGTATACTGTAATGTTGAGACTGGTATAATGAATATGTTTACAGTGACACAAATGACTATGCAAGTGGACGGTGTCACTCAATTGCCACATAATGTCACAAATCACATAATTATCATCAGAATGCACTCCCCCTCAGCCACTTCAATTCTCACATTTCAATGCATTGTTTAGGTCTATAGACCCCGTCGTAAAGCCATTAATGACACATCTTAAAGGATGACGCTGTCATAATTTTTAATCTGAAGATGCCTGAAAAGTCTGTCACTAAGCACAACATAAAGTCTCGCTTAATGGATTGATATTTAACATGCCTGTTGCACTTCTTTTGGGCTTGTTTTTATTGAGCTGGTTGCTTGTTTGTCTCACAATACCTGGCAACACTGGTCTGGAAAGCTCCTGGACATTGTGGATATCTGTGAGCCATAGGATAGGGTTAAAGCTTACAAAACAGGTCACAGAACGCAAAATGAAAGCTGAAGCTCATCAGTGTAATCACAAAGGTCTTGATTGCAAGCAGCGTTGTATTTCTATGATTTTCAAATTCATTAAAGCATGTGTGTCAAACTCAAGTTCCATGGACCTATCAGGGCAATTTATCCGGCCCTTATGAGCCAAAGAAGACATATAATGTCATAAAGTAGGGGCACATATCCTTTTAAAGTGTATCAAGTGGCTGCAACTGTGCCTCCTGTTGCAAATGTTTTTTAACTGTGTAGTAACAGCTTCCTACCATTAGATGTCAGCCGTCCCACAAGACATTAAAGCAATCCCTAAATGTCCAAAATGAGAAAAAGCGATGCAGAGAGTTTAAAGTGTAAACTTTTTTTTTGCAGATAAACTGTATAAACTGGGCCTAAGGGTGCTACTCTTATGTTACTGAGAATTTTTTTATATTTACATGTGAATTGAAATTAAATTATGAAATCAAAAGTGTCATCTATATACATGCAGCCGACCCTTTAAATGACTTCATGATGCCAAAGTGAACCAATATAGAAATGAGTTTGACACTCCTGCTCTAAAGCTTTTGATAGTGTTAATCAGTTAAACCAAGTTTATTTGCAAGAACACAGAGGTAAGACACCCAGCCGTCTGCTGGAAGCTGTTCAGGATAGGCAGCTTCGAGGGAAGGGGCGGATACATCAACTGAGTTTGTGATGCAGACATGGAAACAGGAATTGATTAGAAAACCTTACTCTGCGCCGACGGCGACAAGGTTGTGGAGGGAAGGTTTCCTGGGAATGGTGGAGGTGAGGAGGGATCCATGCTTGTTTTTGTCTGAACAGAGATGAGTTTGTCTGAGGCAGGTCGCTGGAGGGCCGTGGCACCAGATGGCTGAGAGCAAGCAGGCAGGTGCCGCGCTGGAAAGGGAGAACCTCAACAGGGTCCGAGCTTGGGTCTGTTGTTGTTGGTGGCAAGGCTGCTTCATGAAAAGGCTTGTATGTAGAAATGGTCTGGCAAGGAATACTTAACCTGGAGGATGCAGGTAGAGACGGTTAATTCATTGGGTTAACTTATCGGGTTAACTCAAGGAGATTTAAATGTAGATTTCTAACTTTCACTAGAGACTTGCTCGGGAATATACCACAGCTCTACCCATAACGGTTGACCATCAGGCGAAGAGAACACCCAGCCTTAAACATCCAGCGAATAATGAGCAGATTAGCATCGGGTGAGCCACCTGCTGCTAGCAGCTTAGCCACTCCTCCAGCAGCAGTCCTCAGTTCAGACAGCACTCCCACACTGAAACAAAACTCAGATGACCAGGATTATGACATTAACATTATTGCTCAGTTGGCATTTTCTGACTAGCCAATAATGAGAGTAGGAAATAAGCTGTGTTTTTGGCCTTTAATGTCTTCAACACATTCTAATCTTTGTAATTTTCACCCCAAAATGCACTATTATGAGTTTATGTGTCCTTATTGAATACACATAAAACACACATTCTCATTTAAAAATAGGAAACTAGATCAGTTCTTGAGACCGTCATCAACAGAATAATACAAATAAAACAAAGTATATGAGTTCTAAATGGTTCTTATGTTTGACATGGTCCATTTCTTTAGTGCTAACACATTCTGAAGCAAACCACCTCTCCTGTGAGCTCTACCGGCTCTCAGAGTTTGAAGGTCAAGTGCTGCACCTTTTCAGCCTCCCTGCAGTGTAGAAACGCTTCTGAATACGTGGTAAAAGGTGAGCCTCTTTTCTGTTTAAGGCTTTAAATTCCTCTGACTCTGTTCAGACCAGCAACAAACTTTCAGTTGAAATGTTTTACAGGATCCATACAGCATTGCGACGCTCAAAGCTCCATGAACATCCAAACGGCACGACCTCCATCAGAGCAGTTTGGCAGCTCACAGACGGTGCTACTGTACAGGGCACTTTTCTCTCAACTTTGCCTGAACTCTCCAACTGTGGGCTGCTCATACATTTCCTGAGCCAGAATCCATGTTGCGAAAGCCATTCTCTGCCTGCTGAGCCAAAAGACATGACCTTGGACTGATCTCTGCTTTGTGTCCTGTAGTTTTTCAGCCCTGTGCTTCAGCTAGGTCACAAACTGCGGTCACCTTTGCGTGAGTAAGTGTGCACTGCAAGCTGGAAGAGATGGAATGACTGTGGCAGTAACAAACTATTTATTCAATGATTGAGTATGTATCACTGCATTGAAAACTATAGATACATGAAGTGTTTTTTTTAAAGTTGTAATTCAAGGAAGAGAAGAAGCCCTTGTCACAATCCCCAGGTATTAATTGTTGGTATTAATCATTCAGGTTCTGGGGATTGTGCCATCTTCAGTTCAGTTATTAGTGGGGTTTTTAGTCATAGAACATGTTTATTCATGGTTTGCATATTTTTTGTTAGATTCTGTTTCCTCCTTGTTTCTGCCATTTAATTGCTCTCCCTCTCCCTCAGCCCGACCCTCATGACTTCCACCGGTGTTTTCATTGTCCCCTGATCAGCTCCACCCAGCCCTCAAGCCTTTTCTCTCTCTCTCTCTCCCCTCAGTATTTAAGTCACTTTGGTTTCATGTTCAGGCCACTGATTCCTACTGCTTTCCTCCTCAAGTTATTTTCCTTGCCTGCGTTCCAGATGTTTCTGTATGTTTTCAGTTTTATTAAATATCACCTTAATCTCTACTACGGTCTGCATTTGGGTCATCCTTCCCCCATACTGGCTCATGGCTTGATCTGAGGCAGGCTGTGGTGGTGGAGCTTAGGGAGCTCAGCTATGGAGGAGAAGTGATGCAGTGGATTTGGGAAATGTATCACATGAGGGCGACTGACAGACTCGGATGGGTCTCTGATGTCTCCGTCCGTCCGTCCGTCCGTCCGTCTTCTTCCGCTTATCCGGGGTCGGGTCGCGGGGGCAGCAGCTTCAGTAGGGAGGCCCAGACGTCCCTCTCCCCAGCCACTCTGGCCAGCTCCTCAGGAGGAATCCCAAGGCGTTCCCAGGCCAGCCGGGAGACATAGTCCCTCCAGCGTGTCCTGGGTCTTCCCCTGGGCCTCCTCCCGGTGGGACGTGCCCGGAACACCTCTCCAGGGAGGCGTCCAGGAGGCATCCTGACCAGATGCCCGAGCCACCTCAACTGGCTCCTCTCGACGTGGAGGAGCAGCGGCTCTACTCTGAGTCCTCCCCGGATGACTGAGCTCCTCACCCTATCTCTAAGGGAGAGCCCAGACACACTACGGAGAAAACTCATTTCAGCCGCTTGTATCCGGGATCTCGTTCTTTCGGTCACGACCCAAAGCTCGTGACCATAGATGAGGGTAGGAACGTAGATCGACCGGTAAATCGAGAGCTTCGCCTTTTGGCTCAACTCTCTCTTCACCACAACGGATTGGTACAGCGCCCGCTTCACAGCAGACGCTGCACCAATCCACCTGTCGATCTCCCGCTCCATCTTCCCCTCATTCGTGAACAAGACCCCAAGATACTTGAACTCCTCCACTAGGGGCAGGACATCCTCCCCAACCCGGAGAAGGCACTCTACCCTTTTCCGGTTCAAGACCATGGTCTCGGATTTGGAGGCACTGATTTTCATCCCGGCCGCTTCGCACTCGGCTGCGAACCGCTCCAGTGAGAGCTGTAGATCACGCCCTGATGAAGCCAATAGGACCACGTCATCCGTGAATAGCAGAGACATAATCCTAAGGCCACCAAAACGGATCCCCTCAACACCTTGGCTGCGCCTAGAAATTCTGTCCATAAAAGTTATGAACAGAATCGGTGACAAAGGGCAGCCTTGGCGGAGTCCAACTCTCACCGGAAACGAGTCCGACTTACTGCCGGCAATGCGGACCAGACTCTGACACCGGTCGTACAGAGACCTGACAGCCCTTATTAAAGGGTCCGGTACTCCATACTCCCGGAGTACCCCCCACAGGATCCCCCGGGGGACACGGTCGAATGCCTTCTCCAGATCCACAAAGCACATGTAGACTGGTTGGGCAAACTCCCATGCCCCCTCAAGAATCCTGCTGAGGGTGTAGAGCTGGTCCAGTGTTCCACGGCCAGGACGAAAACCACACTGCTCTTCCTGAATCCGAGATTCGACTATCCGACGGACCCTCCTTTCCAGAACCCCTGAATAGACCTTACCAGGGAGGCTTAAGAGTGTGATTCCCCTGTAGTTGGAACACACCCTCCGGTCCCCCTTTTTAAATAGGGGGACCACCACCCCAGTCTGCCAATCCAGGGGAACTGCCCCCGATGTCCACGCAATGTTGCAGAGCCGCGTTAACCAACACAGCCCCACAACATCCAGAGCCTTAAGGTACTAAGGGCGAATCTCATCCACCCCCGGGGCCTTGCCACCGAGGAGCTTTTTAACAACCTCGGCAACCTCAGCACCAGAGATGGGAGAACCCGACCCAGAGTCCTCAGGCTCTGCTTCCTCAATGGAAGACGTGTTGGTGGGATTAAGGAGGTCTTCGAAGTATTCCGCCCACCGACGCACGACGTCCCGAGTCGAGGTCAGCCGCACACCACCCCCACTGTAAACAGTGTTGGTACTGCACTGCTTCCCCCTCCTGAGTTGCCGGATGGTGGACCAGAATCGCTTCGAAGCCGTACGGAAGTCTGTCTCCATGGCCTCTCCGAACTCTTCCCACGCCCGAGTTTTTGCCTCGGCGACCAGCCGAGCCGCCTGCCGCTTGGACTGCCGGTACACATCAGCTGCTTCCGGAGTCCCACAGGCCAAAAAAGCCCGATAGGACTCCTTCTTCAGCTTGACGGCTTCCCTCACCGCCGGTGTCCACCAGCGGGTTCGAGGGTTGCCGCCACGACATGCACCGACAACCTTGCGGCCACAGCTCCGACTAGCCGCCTCAGCAATAGAGGCGTGGAACATGGTTCATTCAGACTCAATGTCCCCCGCCTCCCTCGGGACGTGTTTAAAGTTCTCCCGGAGGTGGGAGTTAAAGCTCCGACTCCGCCAGACGTTCCCAGCAAACCCTCACAGTGCATTTGGGCCTGCCCGGTCGGACCGGCTTCCTCCCCCGCCATCGGAGCCAACTCACCACCAGGTAGTGGTCGGTGGAGAGCTCCGCCCCTCTCTTCACCCGAGTGTCCAAGACATGCGGCCGCAGGTCAGATGAAACGACAACAAAGTCGATCATTGAACTGCGACCTAGGGTGTCCTGGTGCCAAGAGCACATATGGACACCCTTATGCTTGAACATGGTGTTTGTGATGGACAATCCATGACGAGCAAAGAAGTCCAACAACAAAACACCACTCGAGTTCAGATCAGGTGGGCCATTCCTCCCAACCACGCCCCTCCAGGTCCCACTGTCATTGCCCACGTGAGCGTTGAAGTCCCCCAGCAAAACGAGGGAGTCCCCAGGAGGGGCACTCTCCAGTACCCCTTCCAAGGACTCCAAAAAGGGTGGGTAATCTGAACTGCTGTTTGGCGCATAAGCGCAAACAACAGTCAGAACCCGTCCCCCCACACGAATGCGGAGGGAGGCCACCCTCTCGTTCACCGGGGAAAACCCCAACGTGCAGGCACCGAGATGGGGGGCAACAAGTATGCCAACCCCAGCTCGGCGCCTCTCACCATGGGCAACTCCAGAGTGGAAGAATGTCCAGCCCCTCTCAATGAGACTGGTTCCGGAGCCAGAGCGGTGCGTCGAGGTGAGTCCGACTATCTCTAGTCGGAACCTCTCAACCTCGCGCACAAGCTCAGGCTCCTTCCCCACCAGAGAGGTGACATTCCACGTCCCAAGAGCCAGCTTCTGCAGCCGAGGATCGGAACGCCAAGGTCCCCGTCCTCTGATGTCTCCTTGTTCTTAATTACGCTGAAGCCTGGAGGGAGGAGCCCAAAGGAGCATTGGAAGAGGGCAGGCCCAAACCACACCCCACCACTACACAGACATTGTTGCTCTGACATACTTTGAAATATGTAGTCAGAATGTGTTTGCTGTAAATGTTATTTGAACTAAAACTGCATTACATTGTTGTAATGCGATTGTGCCAGTTTAAATATAAAAATACGTATATCAGCTGTTGGCACAGTTCCTTTCGGGCAACAGAGCAATTGCCCATGTGACAACATCAACCGTCTGTGTTTGATGCACTTCAACGTCCCACACATTTCGTTAACAACCAATTTTACAACCAATCCCAGGAGAGAAGTTTGGAAGCATTCCTGTACATTTATAGATGGTGAATGGGTGCAAAAACCTCTCCATGGTGTTTGTGGTTATATAATATAAATTTGTATAGGCTCTGCTACGTGCCAAAAAGTTTTTATTTTATTAGTTTACTGTTTTCAATAATTTTCCATCTATCTTGTTTTCATAACGAGATGTAATATATTTGCAGTGACGGGCTGTCAGGGCCTTCTCTGCTGATAAAAAATATCTGAATCATACACTGATGTTAAGGGTATTTTGTCCATTCATACTTTATTAAATACCAAATTCAAATGGTCTGTTTGCTTTCTTGCATAGCTTTTCCAAATGACCAATTACATTTCAGATATCATCTCTTCCAGGGTCAAAGAAATCTGCCTCGAGGCCTTCACTGTCAGTTCTGCAGACCCTGTAGCATAAATTCAGCGTCAATCAAGCTGTTGCTTCAATCAATCAGATTTTGAGTTGGCAACACCAAGGACCTCAGACGTATGCTAATCTCGGTGAATTCACACCCTTTGATTGGATAGTCGGAGAGTTGACGAGGCAGAGCTGGAAAAAGGTATCTGTAGCTGGCTGGATGAGAAAAAATATAGTTGCGTTGATTTTATAGATTTTAAGGTTGTTTTGGTGAATAAAATGCTATTTTACTAAACAAAATTGCAATTCAATGATGTTATAACCAATGTGTTAATGTGTTTTAGCCATAGACCCTGTAAAAGGAGGCTTGTGTACCATGGCTTTATTTCTCAGTAAAGGCATTTATCCTGGCCACATGAGATATCTATCTATGATGCAATGGCTCTTTATAGTGCATTTATGCATAATAAGATATCGTTATTCCCATAAAATAGTTATTGAGGGGAGGATTGACTCAGACGGAGCACTACTGAAGGCCAAGGTGTAAAATGCACTGCCCACCACTGGATTTTTGAGCATTGTTTCCTGGCTATTTGTAAGCCATTTAAGTGTTTGCACATTTATGGGGAGATGAGCGTCACTGGTGGTAATTCACTATTAATATGAAATAGATATTTCCAAGATCAAACATGTAGCACTTATCAAACAAGATCAAACATGTAGCACTTATCAAATTAATGTATACAGGGATATAAGGTCAACATAAACTCAGTAGCCAATTCATTATGTACACCTTGTTAGTACTGGGTTAGACATATTTTTCTTGCAGAGATGTCCTAATCCCTCACAAGAAAGATTTAACATGATGTTAGGAGCCTTCCTCCTTCCTTTGGTCCATAATAGCTGATAGCTGAAGCAGTTGCTGCAGATTTGCTGGCTGCACATCCATTATCTAAATCTCCAGTTCTACCACATCCCAAAGCTGCTCTTTTGAAGTGAGATCCTGTGACTTTATAAGCCTTAGGACCTTGACCACTATAGGAGATCCTTCCTGCTCACAGCCATTACAATCTAAAAGCCCTCTTTGAGGAAATTTAGGTTGTTCCAGTTTCTACAACATTTATTTCTCAGTTGAGATCAAAAAACAGTACTGATATAATTTCTGTCATCTTGAACTGGTCTGTCCATTTCCACTTACCTCTAACATCAAAAAGGCAATTTTATCTGAACAGCTCCCGCTCACTGTATATTTTCTGTTCTTCTGAACTTTGTCTGTAAACATCAACAACCATACCAACTTCAAATTCACTTAAATCTTTGTCTTCTCCATTTAGATTTTTTCCTTGAGCAGCTGAGCTTGAGCCAACTACCTGACCTGGTAAAGGACAAGAATATAACATGATCAGTGCAATGCCATGGCAGTTTATGCTGGTATTGCTGGACTGTAAAGTTGTCACTACACTAAAGTATTGTTTCTACACTTAAGTATTTTTAGTATAGAAACATGGACATTTCTTTGTTGAGAAAACAGTGATACACTTAATGATCTCTTGTGAAAAATTAGATGTTAAATGTCAGGTTTCCTGGGAATTGTGGAGGTGAGGAGGGATCTACGTTTGTTGTTGTCTTAACGGCGATTAGTTCTGTCTGAGGGAGGTCGCATTTCAGACACATAAAACATTTCAGATTGAGAGATTTTTCTCTCAATCTGTATATAGGAAGATACACTGTATATACACCTTTTCCTACTTTTGGCACCTTCTTATGACTATTGACTGACTATTGAGCTGATGTGACAAGTGAATTTCTCCAATGTGAGATCAATAAAGCCTTATCTTATCTTATCTTAAGTAGCTAAAAAGAGAGGTCTTTCTGACTTGCAGTGACCCTTTCATCATTGTGAGGTTTTTCTTAATTTTCTACAGATTTTAAAGTAGCAAGGCAGATTAATAATGTGCAACACTCTACGTTCTGCACATTATCAATCTGGGATGCCTCGCATCAGATCCATTCAGGGAATGGAGGGACATTCATCAGAACTTTCCGAACTGATTAGGTGAATCGACACCGAGAATGTGTCCGCCTACCAAGGGTTGGGTTTAGCCAGTCATTGTATCAAATGAAAACATTGTACACCATGAGAAACCATTAGTTACACTGGTCAAGTGACACTTATTTGACTATTGACTCTCATGACAGTCGTGGGTTCTGACAGAATAGATATGACAGCAGCAGCTCTGCATGCGTCCTCATGCCCCACCGTGTTTATTTTGGTTTGGCTGTGGGCTCGGCAGCTCTTGCTTTGGTCATAGCTGCATACCCGGCCTTAAACCACAATATTGCAATGTGATTGGCTGAGCCGTTTTGGACAAGGCAGGAGTGGGACAAGATGGATTCTTGTGTGTTTGTGAATGCACAAATTCAGCTAAAATTCAGCAAGGTTACAAATGTTAAGGACATATCCTTTTAAAGGTAACAGTGCTATGATGAATAAGATAGAAGAACATAATTTTAAATCATTTGTACTATTTCTTTAACTAAATCCAAATCAGGATTAGCTTTATTGCTAAGTAGTATCTTATAAGGAATTTGCTTTGGTAAAAAGGTGCTGCTCATAGACAAACATCAGTTGACATGAGTAATAATAGAACAACAGATAAGAATATCATAATATTGGTAAGTATTTGAAAGGGTATAGGCTACATAAAATGTATATTCATAAGTAAATACACAAATGTGATAAATAATTACAAATATCATATATAATGCAAAAATGATGTTTTTTATAATTAGTCTGCTTCTTTTTTGTGATGAAGCTGTAGACAGAAGGAAGATAAAGTGACTAATAATGTCACTACAATAGTGACTGCTACAATTTTCAAAAGTTTAACTCCAGAAAAAAGCAAAAAAAAAAAAGCAAAAAAAAAAAAAGGATTTAATCAATCAATAAAACATGGAACCATTGAACTGAGTAAAATTAAACCCTTAGCATCAAGCCTCAGTAGGCTGGGAGGAGCTCTGACTAATGGGTGGATCTAGGAGTGGACACGGAGTTGGAACAGAGTGCTTAGGTGGATTTCTAATTTGCAAGTTGAAAAACTAATCTCCAGAGCAGGCAGGGCTTCAGTGGCAGAGGGGCTGGCAGATGGGTGAGCATGTGATTGCGATGAGTCAAAACAGGATTCCTGGGAGAGAGAGCAGAGAAAACTCAGGGTAAAGGAGGGTGCTTCGGTTTGTGCAAACAAAGGTTTAAACTAGATTGGAGCCAAGTGTTGCTGTTTACCAACTGTTCTTAAAGAGTAAACTGGCAATAAGAGAAGTTAAAACCATTAAAGACATACTGGCAGCTTGATAATTAGATGGATTGTAGGTGTGAAGAATCATAAATAGAGGAAATAAAAAAGAGTTTACAATAAGGATATACCCAGTCAAAATTGATTGCAATTTTTGATCCCACTCAAAGTAAGTGTGAAACTTATTCAATGGCCAGTGCAAGGCTTAATAGAGGAGCAGCAGATGAGGAGTTTTGTACAGAAGATGTGTCAAATATTTCAGTTTCCTGAACTGTCAGAAAGAAATTAGCAAGCAAAGATGTGCTAAACAGGCCTAAGAAAGTGGCATACATGTCGTATAACACTGTTAGCATAAACATTTTGTAGGGACCTTGTTTGTTTGCTTTTCATTGGCTTCCTGGTGTGTGGTATAAGAGAATGTGGGCTTACTTTTCTTTTTGTCCACATCTTATGTGGTACTTAAACGTAGGTAGAACCCAGGCCCAGTTAGCTTCGTTGGTTTTACATGCACATAAATTGTTCTTTCTCTAAATGGAGCAGTGGCATGAAAAATGTAAGAACCACTTAAAGAAAACTTCAAAAAAAGCTCTACTTGCTGATGCAGTAAGTAGCATTACAGGTGCTGGTCATATAGTCAGAATATCATGAAAAAGGTGATTTTCTTTTTCAGAAATTTAATTTTAAAGTGAAAGTAGTATAAATATATTCATTCATTACACAGACTGATATATTTCAATAGTTTATTTCTTTTAATTGTGATAGTTATAATTGAGAACTAATGAAAACCCCAAATTCACTATCTCAGAAGATTAGAATATCTCTTAACACCAATACAATAAAAAGATTTCCAGAAAGCAATGTATGAACACAAAAAGTATGAACATGTACAGAACTCAGTACATAGTTGGGGCTCTTTTTCCCTGGATTACTGCAGCAATGCTGCATGGAATGGAGTCAGTCAAGCTGTGGCACTGCTCAGGTGTAACGAGAGCCCAGATTGCTCTGATAGTGGCCTTCAGCTCTTTTGCATTGTTAGGTCTGGTGTATCGCATCTTCCTATTGAAAATAGGTTAAGGTCAGGCGAGTTTGCTGGCTACCAGGGGTACCATGGTCCTCAAACCAGGTACCGGTAGCTTCGGCACTCTGTGCAGGTGCCAAGTCCTGTTGGAAAATGAAATTTGCATATCCATGGTCAGCAGCAAAGAGCATGAAGTGCTCTGAAACTCCCTGGTAGACGGCTGCGTTGACCTTGGACCTCAGAAAACACAGTGGAACAACACCAGAAGATGACATGGCACCCTAAACAATCACTGACTGTGGAAAGTTTACACTGGACCTCAAGCAATGTTGATTCTGTGCCTCAATAATGCAAACATAGAAAGACATTTCATCTGTTTTTTTAGAACAATTAAAACTATTTTTTGAAACTGTTTTGTATGATTTTGAACTATCTCAGATTTTGGCGATTTTGGCTAAGACAGTGTCAAGTATCACATCCTTCTTCACTCAAAAATGTTGTTTTTCTTTGAAGTAGCAGTTAACTGTGTAATTGGATTGTGATGGAGTCAAACAGGAACATAGAAACTCAGTTGTTTTTGGAAAGAAGCTGTAATTACCTGCAGGCTTCTCTTTTACTTGATTAGAGAGGAAAACTAATCCTGGAGAGCTGATACTGGAACGCATGCCGGTGAAGATTCAAAGAGAATGCACATATCCACTTTCATTTCACTTCATGCACACACACATTCACACACAACAGAACTAAAATAAGCATGCACAGATACAGTCACACAGGTGTGCGTGTAACACAATACACACTATCACACCAACACAAAAGCCCAGAGGCCTTCAGCTTAATTGAACTTTCCCACCGATCTACACAGTTTTTTTCCCCTTTTCTTAATCAGTAGAGGGTTGGAGGTGGCAAAAAAGAGACTAAAAAAACAAACGAAGGCTGGGAAAGGAAAGTAGAGGAATAAGAACAAAGTGAAAGGAAGCTAGGCTGAAGATCCAGAGAGAACAGAAAACTTGGGGATGAAGAAGTGGAGGTATGGGTGGGTAATTTAATTTTATAGAGTTAAACAGACTGGGAGGGAAATTCTACACAGGCAACTTTATCCAAAAGGTCAATTGGAGCAGAAGAGGAGTGTATACAATTACAGCAGAAACGCATCTTCTGAAACACAGCTGTGGTGCAATTTAGAAAAGTTATCTGTGGCCGTATTCCATAGACTAAAGGTAACTATTAGAGACGTCATTTTAGGAAAAATCGTCCCAAATTCTAAGATTTTTCTCAGAATTTTGCTTCATTAAGATAAACGTTAACCACAAAGCATCTTAGACCTTAAGAGAGCTCCCAAAGTGACATGTAAGGAGTAGTGAGGAGGACTCTTAAGGCCCGTTTACACTACACTTTTTTAACCGAGCCGAGCCAAGACCAGTCTGAGCTTGGATCAGTTAACCAAGCCAAGACGACCGTTTACACACCAAGCTTATCTTGGTTCCTTGGTTGCTCCTCGCCTCCTAGTGACGATCTGCGGTACTACCCCTCTCTGGGATTGAAGGCGGAAGCAGCAAAACAAAACGGCTGCGCCCGTAACATTCAGGATGTTTAGACAGAGTCGGCTTTTGGGACGTGGATAAGACAAACGAACGTCTAATAAGGATTTACAGACGCAGGAAACAACAACAGACACTGAGGTTCATCACACTGCTAAGCAGAATCATCTTTGGAAATCGTGTGGCACGGTAAGGAAGCTAGTATTATTATGAATGTCTGAAATTTTCTGAATGGAGTGTGAATCGGGACGTGCAGCCAGACACGTCGGAAAAACCGCGGACAGTCAGCTGACTGCAAGGGGATGATGCGGTCTGCTCATGCGCTCTTAATCAGATAACCGGGCCAGAAAAAAAACCAGGCCGAGACCTACTCAGGAACTGGTCTGCAGTTAGCGCGGTCCGGTTATGTTTAGCGCGATCCAGTTCAGTCTGCTTCCCATTTACACACAAGAGTTATCTCGGTTACCGAGCTCGGACTGGTCTGGAAAAAAGTGTAGTGTAAACGTGCCTTTAGCAAGCTAAAGACTGACTTAAGCAGGGAAAATAGTGGAAAGAGAGACAGCTGATTGGCTGATCCACCACCTAAAAAGCAGAGGAAATGAGCACATAAACGTCTTTAACAATCAATTATTAATATGCAGATAAGATAAACTTTATCACTCTCATAGAGGGAAATTATTTAGTTTCGGTCCAACAGTGACACAATTTTATCGAGAATAAATAAATAATGGGGAAATATTGAATAATCATGAATAAAAATTGGGGAAATTTACAAAGAATATATGTAAGAATTTTTGCGCGGTGATCCAAGGACCAATTTAGTCTTCAACACTGCTCCATTGTCTTCCAGAGCTGTGAGCTGTGCTGTGCTGCGCTGCTGTCCAGCTAATTTTTTCCCCCACCTTTTTTTCCCTCCATTTTACATCAGTCGTTTTGCCAAATACAATCACTTTAATTTGCTGACAGATGAGTGTGCATTAATATCAAATACAGGTAGGAATGTTTAGGCTAAGATTGGAGCTCTCTGAGGGAAGTGAGAATCTTTGTGAATATGTTGTAATTCTTGTTCTTGAGAGAAAAGTGAAGAAGCTTCTTTTCAGCTAGCTGACTGGCAGTGCACAGCAGAAGGTTGGGCAGGGGTAGTGCTGTTTTACTGTAAGGTCCATAGATTCAGAGAAAGAAAATTAGCTGTAATCTTTTTAAAAGGGCTTGAAACATGTGAACGGTATCTTGGGAAGCATTGGTGGTTTTAAAACCATAGCTTTTTCAAATCTTGCTTGCGTTAAAAGCAGTAGATGGCCCTAGTTCAATTCGTCAATCCATCTGTTTGTTGTGTCCCGTATATGTCGCCCCTCGGGTGAATGTTGGGTCTTCCCCGGGGTCTCCTCATATTGAGAAATTCCCAGAAAACCCCCAAGAGGACTTGGGAGGAATCCTGCTCAGATGCCCAAACCACAGCTCTGCTATTACCCCCCCCAGATGATGGAGGTCCTCATCCTATCTATAAAGTTGGGTCTGATCACCTGAGATCACCATATCTAGATTTTATTAATTGTCGAAGCAAAGAAGGTTATCTACTATAGATAAATTATTGATTGCTCATACTGTAAACTCTTAACAGAACCTCACTGCAAAAATGCAGATGTATCCCTTTAAGCTAGTATTTCCTCTGCAGTGATAGGCCGAGCACAACAGCTACCGTGTTGGAATATCCTAACATGACACTGCTTGTCAGTGCCCTCACACTCAGTAGTTCTGTTGTTTAATGAACAACGAACAACAAAAACAGCCCAGGACTAAAAAAAAAAGATAGAAAAAAATAACTGTTTTAAACCCATGTGCATTTTTTATCATTGACTTTTGTTGGAAACTTCTTAGGGAGTTTTATGTATCTTCTGACACTGACACCAAGTGAAGCATCTTTGTGTGCGTGCAAATGAAAGAGGAGTGAGGTACGCACATGCTGTATCTCTCTGACAGGTGAAGCTTTTTGCCTCCCTTTTCTCTTTCCCAGCTATAATTGCAAGCATATTTATTCCGACTTCATTGCTGGCTTATGTGCAGCTGTGTCTAGATAGCAGGAGGCAGTTTTAGACACTTCTTCTTTATTCCACAAATTGAGAAACATACTTATCAATGCAAATGAAATGAGTTATGTGGCAGAAGGAGGAGAGCGAGTGTTTGGAAGAATAGCAGAAACTGAGGCAGAGCAAAAAAATCCACAGTAAAACCGAGAGCTTGTTCAGGCATCTGGGGAAGTAAAAGGGAAACAGAAATCTTAAGCAGTTCCAATTTTTGTCACTTAATTTAGTTTCAGTGTGTACCGCACAATGCAGCTGCGTATGACAGGGAGAGTGTGAAGGTAATCCACTTAGTAACGAGACAGCCTCACTTCGGCTCTGCTCCGCTACCAGACTGGCTCTTTGTTCTGATTGGCTGTGTGCTGACCAGGCTAAAAGCTTTTGAAGTGAAGGTGAAGAGCAATTAAATTCACTGTCATACACACACACACACACAGACACGCTCATACACACCCAAAACATCCACATAATTGTGCCCGAGCTACGCCATGGAACAATAATTTATTTCACATTGCTTCTTTCTGTAAATATTTTACTTCGCTGTAATTGTTGTGTATATACAGACAGATGTTTAAATAATTTTCCTCAAATGATCACACTCATACACTGAAAAAAGTAAAACTTTTATCTTGAAGTAAACTTTTAATGGACTCATATATATATATATATATATATATATATATATATATATATATATATATATATATATATACATTGTTACCTTGTGATGGGATTGTGCATTTTGTCAGAGGACCACAGTTGCTCCTCGCACTGGTAAAACAATAAAAACATCAGGGAGCTGAAACTGTTTGACATTCTGGCAACATTCCCATAGGATTATCAGTGGGATAAGAAAGTACAAAAAAATAATTAGCTATGAAGAGAAGTGTATGCACCTATGTTGAAATATGACATGTTTGTTATTTCTGATTGGTCATGTCAAAACATTTCCCTCAAATAATGTGACATTTGACCTGTGCAATTGCACTGAAAATCAAATTAACTCAGTTGCAAAAGTGTGCTCAATCTTAAACTAGAACTTTGTTGAAGCAGCTTTAAATATCATCTCAGCGTTCATGGTTTTCTTTGGTAGGAGTTGAAGTCACATGCATGTCACACCTCCAATAATGTGTTTCCTCTCTTTCTTGCAAATATTCTGGGTCTCTGTTAAATTGTGAAGAAATATCATGGTCACAGCTCTCTTCAGATGATCTCATACATTTCCTGTCAGATTTAGTTCCTGTCACTGGCAAGGTGATTCCAAAACTTAGATCCATCTTTCAGTTAGGGATAGCAAGTAACTAAGCAATATGTTTTAGGGGCATTGTGGCTCCTTGAAAAGAGTCAGATCTCTGGTTCCTTCAAGAACTATTAACAAATCTGCTTAAATTTACATAAATTAAATTTACATTAGTGAATATCTCCAATGTGAGATCAATAAAGCCTATCTTATCTTATCTTAATTTATTTTAAAAGGGAATATATAATGGAAAATCAACTTTTTAAGCTGTTCTAATTACGTTATAATGCAATTCCTTCATCAAAATCAAGCCCAAACTTTTATCTTGCTTGTTTCATGCATGTCTGAGTAATCCGTTGTGAATTCTGTTAGCAACAGTTCCTCCCTGTCCTCCTTGTTCTGGAAAACGAGTGGTCATGACCGGTCTGTCTAGGTACTTCCAGGAGGGAACGGTCATTACCCGCCCCCTTCAGGAAGTATCTACCATGGTCATGCCGCCCCTGCCCTGTAAACAACATGCCCAACGAGCAGTGATGTGAAGCAGAGTGCAATTATTTCGGTTCAAAGTTGAAATCAAGTGGCTCTTTTAGCACCTAATCTGCACAACAAGTTCCACTGCGCTGTTTCAGGACGTGTGAATGATGCAAAACAATGACTTGATGCAATCCGCTGGGTTTCTTTAGACAGAAAACCTTTGAACCAATCTGTATGTATGATTTGATTAAATTGACTTTGTAATGTGCTTTGAGACGAAATGTTGTGAATTGACACTACAAATAAACTAAATTGAATTTAATCTATATTACAATCAATCAAACTTAAATATTCCACAAATATTTATTCTATTGCAGTATTGCATATTGGATCATTCTAAAATATTGGTCTAACTAAACATTTTGTTTTTTGAAATTACCACCCACTCCAAATGAGGTATATTCCACTGACACACAGGTTGGTCCCTTTAACACACACTGGACATTGATGGTGCTGGTATATAACATTTCCATTTTGGGTCAGACAAGAATACAACAGCATTATAAGACACTTGTACAATAGCTTTATGATATTTGGTCCAGTGTTACTGTGCACTGATCAAAAGTTTTTACTCACTTTCAACTGATGTATTTTTTTGTATACTTGGTTTGGAGAGTTGACCTGCAGAAGGAGCTGTATTTTGAGAGTTTAGTCTTAAATCTCTAGCACTCAGACTTTTATGGCAGGCTTTCTTTGCTCACTGAAGCTCCAAAATGGCTTTTACTTTTGTCAAGAGACCACTAACAAACTCAAATTCCTGCCTTAATGGCTCTGTGAAGAATCCAAGCTGTAGCTTGCACCAATTTATTTCTCTGTTACTGGGATGGCATGTTAGAAAATGGCTTTAAATGGCATTATTTCACAGTGCCGTGGATGTTATATTTAATTACTTTATGAATTTATAGAATTTGATTTGTGCATGAAATATTGTCATTAATAATTTAGTTCCACTCAAAAGTGAAATTAACCTCCAACCCTCAAAAAGTTGCTCATGTTCATAAAGGTACTAATGTTCAAGTAAAAGCGAACATTGAAAGAATGTAAAAAAAAAAAAAAATCATCTCAGCGTTCAGTCTGGGCAGTTTGAAAAGTGTATGGGACTTAAAAGAAGAAATTCATTAAATTTCTGCTACATGTTCTGCCAGTGGGATGAAGTGGTGGATGGTAAAATGTATGATTAGCTGCCTAGGCACCTAGAGCCATTTATTTTCCAGCAGGCTCCCACTGCACACCTATAAGTGAGAACAGAGAGGGACTGTGATGCCGCACGTCCTTGCGACCGCCTGCTTGGAGCAGCTCAGTGTATCAAACTTGGTCTCACATATAAAAAAGTTTGATGTAAAGACTTTTTGCCTCCAAGAAGTTTATAGTGTGACACGTACCTGTAAGCGCAGAGTCCACCTAGAGTACACGTGGACCTCCGCGGAGTGGACTACGCCCGAGTATGTGGGGGCCTTTACATAAATGTACTTCTACTTTAGACATTATAGTCAGGCAGTCTTGTAGACAGCTCAGGGGTCCAACCAGGTAGTGACACAGTGTACCGTAATGCTCCGAATATCCATTGAGCGTAGCGGCTTCATTGCTAACCAAAGTCATACTTTTTAACAACTTTTTGAGCGCAATGTACCACATAAAATTGGATTGTAATGATAGGCTTGAATGCAAAAGGAAGGACAACTGTTCTTCTGTTAAACATTTTAATGACCTTATTTTTTTCTATCACACCACATGTCTATTGGTCAATATATATTGAATTATTATCTGGCCCTAGTCAGGAGCCACTTTTTGTGCATGGATTCATCAGAAACATACAGTACATGCATCCAGATTATTTGTGTTTAACCAACTGTCAGATTAAACCCAGGTGAGGCTACCTTTAAAACTTTATTTTTTTTTAACATGTACTGTATATGCTTTAACATTGCTACATAAAGTCAATCTGCATTAAAAAACACAGACTGAGAATACCGCTTAAAGAGGTCTTCCTTGAAAACTGTTTAAAATATATTAGTATTATAAAATTAAATTTGGGGTAATTTCTTAACCCATTCCACCACATGACACACATTAACCACTTACTTCTTGGATTTATTTGTAATTTGCTGTTAAATTCCTACTAATGTAACACATTTAAATAGAATAAATAACATAGGGAAGCCGGACTAAAATGTAAAAATGTGAGCAAGAGCTATACAGGATGTTACTCTACATACTGTATGATGGTCACTACTATAGAATGTCTCTTTCTTGTGTCTAGAAAGGCATGGGTGGTTGAGTGGGCAGCATTAGAGGATGGACCGGCTGGTGATTGGGGATGTGTTGCAGGGTGAAGGAAGGGGTTGTTCTCAGGCATTTATTTCCAGGGGCAGAGGGGAAACTGACAACGGGACACAGGCACAGGTTACCCCCTGATCACCAGGTGAGAAAAAAGTTGAGCTCAAGCCTGGGCAGGGTCATTGTGAAGGAGAGAAAGACACTGGTAAGAAGAAACATAACGAGAGCAATGCATACTTCAATGCAGGCCTAATTAACACATTGGAAGAGCTAACAAACTGGTCTCTCTCCAATGGTTTCCTGCTCCTTTTAAGCTCCTTCTGATTAGTCCTCACGAGCAACAGCTGTGGGACCACACCTGTCAGTCAGACCCTGCAGAGAAGAGCAGCAACATCTACACAGCTCTTTGATAAAACACTTTTCACATTTAATGTGTCCAGTACGGGCCTTGTAAAAAAATTTCCAAAACCTTGTGGGAAGATGTGGTATTAGTCTGAAGAAAGTATAGCTGATCCTATGTGCCCCCCACCCCAAAATAAAAAAGGTTAAGAACAAAAACTTGTCTCCAAATCACCAAAGGAACACCATGCCGACTGTAAAGTATGGGAATCGCAACCTATTGCTCTAGGGTTACTCTAGATAAAACAGTTTGTGTCAAGATGAGATTGGAGAGGATTCATTCATATTTCAGCATCACATTGAGTCTGAGAAAAACAACAACAAAAGAACAACAAAAGAATAACTTCCTGAGAAGCAAAACAAATTTCCAGAATGGCCTAAAGCTGCCAATAATCTGTTGGGTTTCTTGAAGATAGGTGCCGACAAGAGATAAAATGCTGACAAGAGATCACTGTATATTAAATCTGAAGAACCTTTGCAAGGTAATGTGTAAAGATTTTAGTCATCATGCTGCATGCTGATAGACTTCTGAAAAAGAAGGCTTCTGAAGAATACTGAAAATAAATCAAACTGCTTTAAAAAGATGGGATCCATATTCAATTCCTGGTTATATCAGGAAGGGCATTAGGTGTAAAAATTTAGCTAAGTCTGTATGCAAGTTGTAAGGACTTGCTGTGTCAACCCCTGGATAAGGGAGCAGCCAAAGGGAGTCACAATGTAAGGTAAGTAAAGTTATATAATAAAATATTTGGATAGGTGTCCCAGGTCATCCATTGTGTTGTTTTTAGAGGACACATAGTTTTTAACATAATAGGAAAAAAGAAGAAAACGTGCGGACTGGACATCATTGGCAAATTATAGAAATCTTTGGTATGGTTAGACAGATTTGGATATTCATGTTGAAATACATATAAAAAATATTCAAATTTGTATGTATCTTTCTTCTGTAATATGATATTGTTTAGTCTTTTAGAATATTGTGAACAGACTGTGAAACTGCTACAAAGTTTTATGTCTGTATTATTCCAAGACTCTCCTATTCTTCTTGCTTGGAAATAGTTCAGAGAATCAATCGGGCCTGTTATTGATGTAGGGGGTTTTATGTTTCAAAATGCAACCTATTTTTTTCACATGTTGCTTTTTTATGTTTTTGTTATCCTTATCTTTTATTTTACTTTTTCACTGCTGGCAAAAAGTGACAAGTCTGAAGCTCCACAGAAACAATAAAGTTTATACCACAAAGCATTATGGAATGGCAGAGCGCTGTCACATGACTTGAAAATCGATTAAGAATAAACTGTAGAGAAAATAAATGTTATGTGTGGAGAAATAAAGGAAGTCGTATCTAAAAGGACTTACCCTAAAACTTGAGCTGATCTTATCATATCACAAGTTCACAGTATTATGCACCATCTGTAATTCACTCTTGTATAAACACTAATACCATACTGTTAAAACATACTATGAAACCTATTTTCCCCCTATAGACCATGTCCATGTTTCTGTTGCAGACACACACACACTCAACAAACACACCTTTATTCTTTCCACAGTAGGGGACATTTATTCTGATTATGTTGGGCCCCGGAGATCGAAGATTGTAGTAATCAGAAAACTGGCCAGGCATCTATCACTGCAGCAACCAATCAAACAGCCTGCTTCACTGGCAGCGAATGGGAAAAATTACACACAGAAATGATTCCCACCAGTATATGTGTGTGTTTGCGTTTGGACTTCTATCCTTGTAGGGACCAATCGTAGAAGCATTAAATGTGAATAAAATCAAGTGCTCATCGGTGTTCACTTTAACACAGATGACAGCTGAGAGGCACTTCTGAGAATGGAGGTTAAACTAAAGTAATTAATGTGCATCGGGGTATTGAGGTTAGAGAATAAATCTTGGTCAGAGTTTAGTCCTCACAAAGATTACTTACAGTGTGTGTGTTTCTGTCTGTCTGGGGAGTGTGAGGCTATTTGTTTTAGCTGATGATAAAGGCAGTGTTATATTTGGAGAGACAGAAGAGGGAATTAGGAGAAAGTGTATGAAAAGGGTTGAGTAGCTCTAAAGATTGGCACACACACACCACAATGCTAAAGATTTTTTACCAACAATCGGACACGCACACACACACACACACACACACACACACACACACACACACACACACACTTTTTTTGACATTCATTGATACGCACATGCCTATTATGGAAAAATCTAGTTATTGGCTGTGGTTTAAATACCACAGATATGCACTTTCATGCACGTATCCACACCTAAAGGCTGCATTTTCATCAAAGTGTTAACTTTTTCAATACTTTATATACACAAACAAATACAAAACGGAGCAGGAGATCTTAGACAGGAGAGGAAAAGAAGAAAATATATCTACTAACTCAGTTAAAGTCCCCTTTAATTAGAAAAGTATTCTAAAAGGCCACTTTGATGTTAAAAAAGGAAATATGAAATTATTCAAACATTATTTGAAATACAACATGAGAACCAAACAGTATAATTTGGAGGGCAGTCTACTGTAGCTGTGTCAATTGTCGCTATCTTGCTTTCTGATAGTTCCACTGTACTGCCAGCAGATGGCGAGAAAGAAGATTTATGTCTGCTGATTGTGGCCAATGGAAAATTATTTTTAGGCTCAAAATGGACTAAGTAAACACTATTAGGACAAACACTTACCGTATATTGTTTTATTTGAAAATGAGTGTATTTTGACCATATATGTTTTTTTGGTCAACATATGGGACTAGGCCCCTTTAAAGTCTGCCATCCTTATTCAGCATTTTCATGTGGTTGGGATCTTTGATCGGTTGGAATAATGAGCTATGTCCAAGTTTCAGTCATCTGATACCAACCGTCAAATCCATTAAAAGGAAACTAGTCAGACTGATGGGAAACCTCAGCCCAGGAACCAATAACTTAAGTCTGCCAATCGAAGAAAAATAGCACTTGTCCCAAAATAATAAGTACAACTGAAATTTGCAGCTCCCTACAAAGACAAGCCTAATGTCCTCTGGAGAAAGGTTGTATGGTCCATCAAGACATAAAATAAACTATTTGACCACTGTGAAAATAACCATGTTTGGGGGCATCAGTGTGAGGCTTATTAACACTGTATTAACTGTCAAGCTTGGTTGTAGTAATATCAGGTTATGGGTGTTTTGAATAGTTGATACTTGGACACTGTTGGGTGTTTCAACAAGACAATGATAAAAAAACATCTAAACTTTTTAAACGGAAAATGTAGACTAAACGTATACTTCTGTATTGTCCTGACCTAATCCATTTGAACATTTCTGAATTATTTTTTGTAAGATGAGTCTCTGGCAGAAAACCAGCCGATTCAAGGGAGCTGTACTACTCCTGATAAGCGAATTGTTCAGATATTCAGCCAGGAGCTACATATAGCAACAAAGAAATTCTATGGTTTCTCTACAACTGGCTAAAAGACATTTAACCCTTGTGTGGTGTTCATATTATTGTTACTCAACCAGTGTTTGTGGGTCTGGTGGACCCGTTGCATTTTGTGCTTTTTAATGCCTCACAATTATGTAAAAATACTCAACAGATGTTACTTCATCTCAATTTCAAGTTGTATAAACAAAATATTTGGTTATTTAAAACATAATAAAGCAAATTAATTATAATAAAATCATGATATGAATGGAAACAAATTCACACGTGAAGCAAGGTTTTTCCAAAACTACTGACTTTTAGTTTTTTGAACTCAGAAATTTAACCCATTCAGGTGCACAACACAAGCTATATGAACACAGAGTATACCTATCAGTCAAGACAACGCATCAGCCCTATGACCTGTAGCCAATGGCCTGTACAACACACGAGGGGCAGAGTTTTACTGTGTGTGTTGCAGATATACTTTTTGCACTTGATTCATCTATATTGTTTTTTTCTGTCCATCTTCCACACTTCGCACTGCTTCTTCTTGTTGCCAAACATGTACTGGAACAGCATCACACACTTCAGGCTCTGCAGATTCTGGTTCTGTAGGTTGGGTGGATAGGGCACCAGCATTCTCCCCCTGAATCCTCCTCATTTGGCACAAAGGATACCAGGGTTGTGTAACCCGTGTATGCAAACTTGGTAGGCTTGACTTTAGACCTGGAAACTCCAGCAAGGATAAGAACCCTGAAGTAGTCATGTAAATGGGTTTGGCCCATTTCCTTCCACCTCTCTCCAAAAACAAGAATAATTTTGTGGATGGAATCTGGTATGAAAAGCTGAATAGAAGACTTCATGTGTAAGTAACTGCCACTTGGTCCTGGTTGCATCCTTATCACATTAGTAGCCTGCGGGCTGACTCTTTTCTTGGGCGAGACCATTCAATTTCAATATTTTTGACTTCCATATTTCCTCACTTGCTCCATGCTGACTGTCTTGTTTTTGTTCTTTCTTGTTCTTGGCCCTGTGGCTGGCTGCTGACGGCCTGGTCTGGAGACTTGTCTTCATTTTGGAACTGGCTGATGCTCAATCTTGTCCTTCTTTAGAGTCACTGTCAGACTCTGAATTTTCAGAAATGGGATCCTCAAATTCTGAAACCTCTTTTTTTGAATACTATCCCTCAACATTATCATCAAAAACTTCTCTCTCTTCTAAAATCAATTCCAGGGCCCTCTGTCCATAGTATCTTTTGGCCACCTTGATCGGTTGTTATAAGAAACCACACTGGCAACGCTATATTTATACTCTATCTACTCTATTTGTAGCAGAAAAAGTGTGATAAACTAAAGATTGCCACAAAACAGAGAGTCAAATGTGCCCAGAAAGGAGGAGGAAAGAGTGTTGTGTACACAGAACGTCAGCTTCCACATCTCAATTAGCCCCGGGTCCAGTGGACCCGGACACCTTATATGTAATACAAGTGTGTAGGGGGGGTGTACGGGTGTACTTGCCTGCTCAAATGAAGGACAAATACACTCATCTCAAGAAAAATGTTCTTATTTTTAGTTCCCTTTTTCTAGCGCAGCAGAAATCAATGCATGGAAGTGCTAACTTTTTCTTCAATTTTGGCCCAATAGAGGAGAGATCAAAAGTTAGCACACAGCTTCAGCTGCTTCAGCTAGTAACCACTGATCAGGCCCGAAATCTGGGTGTAGTGATGGACTCAGATCTGAACCTCCAAATGCATCTAAATACAATTGCAAAGTTGGCCTTCTGTCACCTAATGAACATTTCCAGGATTAAAGGACTAATGTCTCAGCAGGATCCGGAGAAACTAATCCACGTGTTTATCTTTAGTAGAATTGATTACTGCAACGGTGTTTTCACAGGTCTGCCAAAAAGGTCAATGAGACAGCTGAAGCTGATCCAGAACATCTTTAATAAGACTAAGAACGTAGAGAACATCACCACAGTTAAAGTCCCTACACTGGCTCCCTGTAGCTCAAAGAATATACTTTAACATACTTCTGTTAGTCTATAAATCACTGAATGGCTTAGCACCTAAATACATTACAGACCTGCAATCAGTGTATCAACCCTTCAGACCACTAAAATCTTCTGGTTCAAATGTACTCTGCATAACTAGAACCAGACCGAAACATGGAGAAGCAGCTTTTAGTTTTTATCCTTCTGGAATAAAAATCAGAAGACTGTAAAAGTTCTGAATCCCTCAGTTCCTTTAAGGTTAAAAACCTATTTGTTTAGAGTTGCCTTTAAATGTTAATGTTGAAGTTTGTAGTCCAACTTGTCTTGTATCTTAAACTACTGCTACTGTTCTATTGCAATGTGCTTTCGTCTGTAATATTTTCTCTTTCTCTGTAATGTTTTTCTTTCCTCTGTAATGTTTTTTGTTCATGTACAACACTTTGAATCATCTTGTTACTAAAAAGTGCTTTATCAATAAACTTGTATTGCCTTAATAGAGGGGATGTGTTTATATATTTGAGCTTTCCCATCCTTGTGGATGTTTTTTGTAACATGTTTTGTTGTATAATCACTTCGTCCTGATAAAAGAGCAGTTCAAATGCATGATTAAAACATCCAAACCACTATGTCATTCATGCCAGTGAGTGTAAGACAGCTATTTCTAAAGCAGGATTTTGGTACAACGGGGTTTCTCTTTCAATCACTTTTACAAAAAATATAATCTTGATTAAAACAATTATGCAGTCTTGATACCAAAAGGAGGGAACATGTTTAGACCTGGGATAATCAACATTAACAACACTGCAGCTTTTGCACTCAAATGGATGAGGGTTAATCAGGTATGGCGGGTTTTTGCAGTGAACTGTGGGCCCAGATCTGCAGTAATGTGTTCTTATTCACACTCTGAGCGAGAGTAACAAACAGAACATCAGTAAAGAGACCAACAGGACTGATGAGAACTTTATGGATTTTAGAATGGTCTGCTGGCACATTGATACATAAGCCTACTGGGGTCAGTCAGGCTATCCACTTAAAGGCCAGCAAACTATTGACTGAAAAGGCTTGAAACATCATCAGTGACTAAGGCGTTGCCCCATAAATTGTAAAACACTGGTAGGGTTGAACAAAGCTTTAAGCAGCTCATCACAGTTCCTATCTGACAGTATGCTGTAACAACTTCTACTCTCCTTGTCTGCAAAGGATGTAGAAGATAAGCAATTAGAGTGCAAATAAAGTGCAAATAAGGGGAGGCATTATCCAGACTTTTTCTGAGACTGACAAAGTTCATTTTTCAGGAGTTTGTTAATGTAGCAATCTACTGCAGAGGTTCCCTTTTTTTCTCATGAACTACACAAAGCCAAGAATAACTTCTTCTATAATCCTTTTCTTTTTGGGTAGTATATCCGGCATATTTTAGAGTGCCTATCAATGATATTTCAACCCCTTGAACCCTTTCACACTTGTCATGTTACAACCACAGCCTCTAATGCTTTCTGTTAGGAGTTTGTGAAATACAGCAAAACAAAGCACATAATTGGAAATAGGATGGAAATTGAATTTTACAAATAAAATTCTGTCACCTTTTAATCTGATTCCCTTCCAAAAACTCCAAAGCAACCAAATGTTTTCAAAAGTCACCTAATTGGTTTATAGAGTTTACCTAGGTGTGTCTTAATTTCAATATAAATGTAGCTGTTCTGTGAAGGTTTAGGAGTTTTGTTAGAGAAAATGTGTTCACAAAAAGTGATAAATAAAAAATAGAGACAAAGAACACAGCAAACAGGTCAGGTAAATTAGGGAGTCATTTAAAGCAGATTATGGCACAACTGCAAATCTGTCAAGATATTGCTGTCCACCTAAACTGACAAGTAAGACAAGAAGAACATGATAGATGTAACACCATAGAGTTAGAGAAAACTAACACTATGCTTGTAGTCATCTGTTTATCTGGCACCAGGCTGCAGGGGCAGTAGTCTCAGCAGAGACACCCAGACTTACCTCAGAAACCTCCTCCTGCTCCTCTTAGGAGCAACATAAGGCGCTGTTCCACAGGCTCTTATTGGCCACGCACGTCACGTCACGTCACCTCTCTGCTCACTTTCAAGTGTTTCAGGAGCTGTTTTTTTCGGGCCAGCCTGGGTTCCTTGGGGCCAGCTGAGGAGCAAGGTCAAACCCAGCTGACTTGAGAGGAGTTTTGAGTGAACTCACTGCTTTTGAGGGATTAGCCGAGGGGCGTGAATAAATTAGATGGTTTTCCGAGAGGAAATGCAGGAAACTGAAGAGTGATGGCATTAATATTAAATGGGCAATAAAAACAAAATTTTTCTGAGGTTTTGGGGGCATAATATGGTCTGTTGTACACCGAAAAGGCAGTATTAATGTCTAAATTGAATACCAAAGGACCTGCACAGGGGCAGTCAGCTTTGTTAATTTGCTAAAAAATGGTCAGGTCAGAAAACAGGTTGTCTTTCTACATAAATCATATTCTCCAATCAGAGCACACCATCAAGCAAACAGCCCTCCCTACCCTTCCCCCGCCCAGCTGGTGCAGTGTCTGACTTGAGAGGCAGAAGGTGGAGGAGTCAGCAAACAGCAGCCCCAGAGCAGAGTCCTTGCATAGGCTTGAACAGGAGACAGTCACTGCAGAAGCCGCGGAGCACAAATATCCCATATTCAACTTCAAACTAATTTCACGGCGGTTCCTAAAAAGAGGAGCAGATATGGTCTAAAATGCATGAAGGTTTCACTTACTCACAAAGGACGAGAGAATCACAGAAGAGTTTATAGGGCCTTCACTGAAGGGGTGATTCAAGTCACGGTTTTCGAACAAATAGATTTAAAAAAACAGTTCTGCAGCAACTTTGGCCCCACTGTATTGAATCACGCCATCAGGTTAAAGCCTTTGGTCAGCTTGGCTGTCAGCTCGGCTAACCAAAGGCTTTAAACTGTCTGACCACGTGCAACACAAACATTTCAACCAGCCATAAACCAGAACGAAATTGTAACGGAGTGTTGCGGCGGAAATGAGTGGGGCCAGTGATACTGTGCCTATAGTCTCTACAGCCTACAGTCTCTACAGCATGTCCTGAACCGGCTCCTGGGCCTCTTCCTGTTAGACCCCTGGACAGGAGTCAGCTGAGGAGACTGAGGCATTTGTTCATTCAGAACAAATGCCTCAGTCTCCTCAGCTGACTCCTGTCGATGATGAGGAGCAGCATCTCTAATCTGAGCCCCTTCCCAGATGGCCGAGCCTATCTCTAAGGAAGCTCATTTCAGCCACTTGTATCAGGGATTTGTTCTTTTGGTCATGACCCAGATTTAATGACCATTGCTTAAGGTTGGAATCCGGAACAATCGGTAAATTGAGAGCTTCAAATTTTATTTGACAGCTTGCATACTCATCCCGCATTGCAAAACATTCAGTACACATATGACAAAGCAATGAGATGTATGATGTCTTGCATAGGTCGCCTTTATAGCCTGAACAAAAGCACAAAGAAATATGCTTGGAAGATGGATGTGATTAGAAGTGAAAAGCAGTGAAGAGGCAGCAAGCAAGGGAATCAGGAGGGGGTCCGTAAGTGTGACTGGATTTGGTAAGGGACTGAATGGGTGAAGCTGTGTGAGAGCTTGTACCTGATTTAATGTGAGTGTGCTTATCAGAGCCTTTTAGTCTATGCTATTTTGTGTGTGCATGTGTGTGACGTCCATACGTGGTCATTCTCCCCATCTGTTCCCTCTTTCCAGCATTAGATCCCAGTTATGTTTTCCCACTGTGATCCTGCTGTTGTTAACTATGCATCTGAGCAACAGTGGGGCTCTTCTCCACTTCTTACATGCAAGCCTAATACTTCCTGTCTCCCCAGGTTGACAAAGCCTCATTAATCTGCTCCCCCAGCAGTCACATCCCCAGCATACAACGTTTGAAGCAAAGCTCGCATACACTCCATCAAGTGTTTCTAGCATCTGGTCCTCGTGTACAGTGCCAGTGATTTCCTGTCCAGCATATGTGCTTGTCTGTTTGTGTTTTAGCAAAAGGTAAATCAAAATCAAAGCCATCATCGCAGTTGGAGGCATCCTCGGTGTTCTTCTTTCCTTCCTGATAATAAACGGTTGGGAGAAAACAGCAGAAAAAAGGTTACTTGCCAGTCATCAATGAGAAAAAAAGAAGCCTGGATAGAAATGCCACTTCGACAAAAGGAAATAAGAAAATCACAAAATAAGTACTGAACACTTCAATATTTTTCTCAGTAAATGCGTTTCTTGTGTATGTATTGAAATTCACTCTGAATATTGGAAACCTTAATTGGAGGGCATATTTTTAACCAATTATTCAGCAGGAAGTGTCTTCAAATCTTGAAGCTTCTGGGGGACTCCATCAGGCCCTCTAAGCTTTGATATGTTTCAACAATCTTCTTTCCAGCTGCTTTATTTTCTTTCCCTGAAACCGGCTGAATGTTTTCTTGACTGTATATTTGGAATCATTGTATTACTTAAAAATTAACTTACATTTTATCTTCTGATTCTTATCAAGAATATCAACACATGTCTACATTCTTCCTTTCTTCAAATTACATGGAATCTGACAGTACTATCTGCAGATCGACAGCAAGGGGGGGGTGTAAAATAAATAAATAAATAAACACACACACACACACACACACACACACACACACACACACACACACACACACACACACACACACACACACACACACACACACAGGTGGCAATGTTGAACTCAATTACACAGTAAAATAGACAGTTAAACATAAAACAGTTACACTTTAAAAGTGGTAGTATTTATAATTTAAAGAAGATTACAGGTTAATATATTTTATTTTTTTTGTACTGCAGTTGTCTTTTCTTTGTTTAACTGTCAAAAAGATTGGTTGGAGGGAGCACCAAATCTTTATTTTAAATCACAGGAGGGACCACCAAGAAAAAGTTTGGGAACCATTGTCTTAATAGGTTCAACGTCTAATACCTGTGACATTTCATTGTATTACACATAATGTTTAGACTTATTTAGTCTCATTTCTTTTGCAATGGCTAATTAGTCGTGTTTTTGCCAACATCTGGTGTTGATTTCATATCAGCAGATACTCTAGAAATAGATGTAGTAAGAAAAATAAGGATGTGTTTTCCTCTCTGTACTTTTAATTATGTAAATTTTATAAAGAGACTAATATTCAGGGTTTAAGGAAGTCGCTTGTGATGGAAGGAACATTATAACATTATACGTAAAAACCTAATTAGTAAAGAACGAGTGGTGAATCAATCAGGGATAATTCTGCACTAAATGCTTTCATCAAAATCACTTCCCTAAAGGTTCAAAATCAAAGACACGATTGTAGAAATAACAAGCAGGGAAATCGTTAGGTGGTGATTAGTTTATAATTATACACACCCACTTTCATCACGAGCTGTCCCTTATTATAATGCTATCAAACACTGAACAGTTCTTAACGGTCACTGCTTTTGCTACTCCAACATCCTTCCATCTTGTGAAACCTCCAAGTGAAGCTATGTTAATAAATTAAAAGAAGCCACAGACAATTCTAACACTTCTTAATAAATTCTCTAATGAAAGTTGAGACACTAACCCAACTTTTTATTATTATTATTGAACCCTGATTCAGCTACACTGCCATCTTCCACCTCATAGCCCAAGCTTTGGACCCGGTGCTCTGGAAGACTTTACCAAAATCGCCCCGTACCAAGCAAGAGAAACTCCTACCCACCTCCCAGAAAGCATTTCCTCTTGATGTCTATCAAAATTTTCCTAACATAGTGCCATGTTTTAATCTTGAAATGGTGAGGACTTCTCTTCAATCGGAGATTTTGAATGTGCCTACTATTTCGGGTCAGCTTAATTTGTCCTCTTCTCTCCTATTTCCCCATAACTGTCTCTCTGACTTGTTTTCTTTCTATTGCCAGCCTTTTAGTAGTGTTCATAAAATTGGTCCAGATTGCTCCATGTATTTCTACCAGCTAGAGAGAGCTAGGCTATTGGCATTTGTGAATATTAGCTACCAGGCTACAGTATAAATCTGTATTGATGATATGGCAGCCCCTATGGGACAAGGTAGATGAGAGTCAATCCTGGAGCCTATTGACTGGTGTGGAATTGCTTTTGTAATATTGTTTGGGAAGACGGATGACTGTGAGGGAAACAAAAGACGAGGAAGGGAAAAAGAACTTAGTAGCCTAGGTGTGATTTTTCTGTTTCTTTTATTGTACTTTACTGAGGGGGAAAAAAAGTCCAAAAAAGGCCTGAAAAGATGAAAAATAACAGACAGAATAAAATGAGAGAAAGGAATCAATAAAAGGAGCAGAGCTGTAAACGGCTGAAGGAGAAAAGAAAGTGGAATGACAGAACACAACATTGCAAAAAAAAAAAAAAAATATGTAGAAGGATTTAAGCGCCATTCAAAATTAGAAGGGTAACAGAGGCAGAGCTTTTAAAAAGTAATTTCGCAAGATTTATTCAAATTAATATTCAAATATAGCAGTTGCCATTAGTTTGTTTTTTACTGAAATTTTTAACTTGTCTTAACATCCCAGTAGGATTCCTCTCTTTGCTTTGTACAAGATTGTGAAATATGGTAATAATAGAAATTATGTTTTTCGTCACCCTACAAAATGTGTTGGATTGACAAGTAGAACAAACAGAGCAAACATAAACTGCTACATATCTTGCATAGAAACTTTGTGTAAAAGGTTAACACGGTTATATTTTTACATATTTATTTATTTAACACACTTGTTGTCCACATACACATTAAAAACAAAAAAGTTGTGTACTGTTTAGTTTTTGATCTGAACACAGTATACACACACACGGTATAAAGTGAAATACTGACAGCAAGGGATTTTATTAATATTTAAGCATCACAGGTGGTCCACATACATCCAGATCAACTGAGGATGAGAAAATTCAAGTTTAGGAAGGCCAAGCCAGCATCTGACATAAAATCTGTGGGGTCATGTCAAGAGCCCTGTGGACAAACACAATCCCTCCAGTGTCATAAATGTGACATAAATGTCAACATGTCCTCCATGTATTTGGTATCAGCCACTGCTAATAGATAATAGCTATGGTCATCATGTGAAATAGTTTTTGGCACTGTTGTGAAGTCTGCTTGTTTTTAGGCCTGTTTTTATTTAAAGTCACTTGTAAATTCTGTGAGTTACGTTTTTTTGGGCTTGTTTGAACGTGAAGTTGCTTACTAGGGCTCAAAAATATGTGACTATAAACACAAGTTATAAAGAGACCTGCTCCTGCTACTGTGCTACACACACCGTGAACCGGCCGGCTGATATGACAGATTATGTTTATAAGAGCAATACTTGATCTTTGCTAATTAAAAGCCAAATGAGATACACACTGTACATTTAACACTAAAGGTAAATTTTTTCACAAAATATAATCCCATTATTTGAATGTACAAGTAGGTGTGCATTCTTAGGAGCCACTTTACTCAATAACGATTAAAATCATTGTAACACTTAAACAATTAAACTGTATTATGAAATACTGGTTTTCAATCAGCTATAGTCAAAAAATTGTGTGTGGGGGTATATATCTATATATACCCCCACACACACATATGCACACACATCTGGAATCTAGATTACCCACAATTCCTTGAGGCCACTCCGACTTTCAGTCAATATATTCAGGGTTCATTCCATTTATTCAAGTTTTATTCCATATATTCAAACTTTCATCCCAAATATTCAAGTTTCATTCAATATATTCAGACTTTCATTGCATACATTCAAGTGTCATTCCACACACACACACACACACACACACACACACACACACACACACACACACACACACACACATATATATATATATATACACACACACACACATATATATATATATATATATATATATATATATATATATATATATATATATATATATATATATATATATATATACACACACACACACACACACACATACATATATATATACATATATATATATATATACATATATATATATATATATATATATATATATATACACACACACACACACACATATATATATATATATATATATATATATATATATATATACACACACACACACACATACATATATATATACATATATATATATATATATATATATATATATATATATATATATATATATATATATATATATATATATAGCCATATGGCCAGAATTTGGGCCCATATTTGCACCTGTGACAGCCCCTACCAGTTGCCTCATTTTATAAATCCATCAAATACATATGTGGGAGATTTCGTGTGCCACTGCTCAGATATGCCAATCACTCTCCAGCTTGGCATTTCATCTCCTAGCTAGTTCCAACATCATGCTCTCAGCACGCTGCTCCATCTGCTTTCTTTATTTTGCGATCTTATCTGTGCCACTCTCCTGCTTTCCTGCTTTTGGTGTCTCCTCTTTAATTTATTCGCCTGATCTACATGCAGGTAAAGTTCAGGCAGAGAACAGCCTTTTTCACTAAAGGGTCCCTTGAAATACTGCTGAAAAAAAAGCATAGAAGCTAATATGGTGTCAAGGATCTTCTTGTACTATTGCTCTTTAGGTTTTGCTACTTCACAGCAAATGTGATGATTTGGTTATCTTTACTAATATGTAAATAGCAGATGATAACCTATTGGTTAAGAGCTAATTTTTTTTACTTTAGAGGACAACGTTTTTTGGTCCTTTAATATGTGTTCATGAGAGTGATTCAGGCAATGGTACAACAGGCCATTCTACTCATTAAACTGTTATCTGTAAATATATCATGGGTTCAGCAAAACAATAGGCTAAGGAAGTTCTTTTAAACCTCTAAAAGAATATGCATATTTATTTTTGAGTATATTTCTTTTTAATGTTCTTGTTTGTTTATTAGGTATTTCAATTGCCATAAAATACTTGAGAGAGCCTTGATTCTTGACTTGACTCGCCATAAATTGATCGAGAGGGAGAGATTGATGCAACTGCAGTAGATACAATTAGTTTGTTTGTTTATATGCACGTTGATCTGATTGTCAATCGGCATAAACCACCCCTCTCGTTCAGAATACAATTTCATCCCGATTGAAGTTAATCCGATCATTAAATTCCGGTTGGCTCATTTAAATGACGCATTTTTACTCCGATCGGCCGTTTTTTCAATGACTTTTGTCCATGTAAACGTAGCTATTGTCTTCAACCAGATCAGGATTTCCTGGTTCTGCCTTTATCTCCCACTCCGTCATTGTCGAAAAGTCAGGTGAAGAGGTAGCTCGAGACACTGAACCAAAACAAGGTAACTTGTCCAGATTGTGTCAGCCCAAGAGACTTGAAGGTCTGTGCACACCAGCTACGTGGGATTCTGCAGCCCCTCTTCAACCTGAGCATGACCAAGAATAAGGTTCCAGTGCTGCAGAGGTCATTCTGCATTGTTCCAGTGCCAAAGATAGCTTATCCATCAGCCCTTAATGACTATTGATCTGGTGTCCTGGCATCGCACATAGATTTCAAAATTAGTTTTCTTTTTAACCAATCACTCGGAAGTTTTTTAAAATACATATTTCCCTAATGTTTGTCTTAATTGAAGTAAATAGAAGAGCTTAGTCCCTGTTTAATTCTGGAATATGTCTTCAAGCCCTGAGTCTTTCTGCATGGACTTTGCATATTCTTCCTGTGCATGCATGGGTTCTCTCCGGGTACTCCGGCTTCCTCCCACAGTCCAAAACATGACTGTTAGGTTAATTGGCCTCTCTAAATTCTCCCTTAGGTGTGAGTGAGTGCGAGAATGGTTGTTTGTGCTGTTTGTCTCTGTGTTGCCCTGCAATAGACTGCCGACCTGTCCAGGTTGTACCCCGCCTTTTGCCCATTGACAGCTGGAGATAGGCACCAGCACCCTTCGCGACCCCACAAGGGATATGTTAGAAAATGGATGGATGGATATGTCTTCAATTAATCCCATGGGTCATTGTTATCACTTTTTGCTCTAATTTATATGGTAAGTCACCTTTAGGTTGGTCTCATTCTAGGTTGGATTGTGTTTGGTTTTTCATTTCCTCTCTTTTTTTAACTTGTTAGTTTTCCTAGAACCCTGTGTTTTTTCTGCTTATTATTAATTTTTCCTCGACCTATGATCATCCTGCTCTCCTCACATCTGTCATGTACTATATTATGTAAATCATCACAGTCATCACTGCTCCTCAGAATTTAAGCACCTACTTTTTTGTCATTGCTTGCTGGATTCTTCTGTTATTTATGATATTACCCCCATTCACCTTTTTTGTCCTTATAAGATCTTCTCCCATCCTGGTTTCCTCTTCTCTGTATTTTAATCTTCTAAAGAACGAATCATGACATGTTATGTATTTTATACTGATAAGGATGCATTAAGCTTCCAACAAAATGGTGATTTTGTAAGAAAAAAAAATCTAAAATTTGATATTTAGCCCACCTAAATGAACATACTCAGAAAAATTGGATTATTAATGTATCTGGCCAATCAGGCGTGTCTTGCATATGCGTAGCACATTCAATGCTTTGCTTTGATTAAGTTTGACACACACACACAAGCAGACACAGAAGCACTTGGCATTTGAAGGACTTTTAGGGGAAATCATGGCAGCTTTTCTGACAAATTAATCCATTCTTTCCATCTACAATGGTATTGACTTGTAATTTAATTTTTGTCTGGGGGACCTTTGACATCCAGTTTAAGTCCACACTAACTTCCAATTACAAGACAATTACCCACTGAGCCACAGTCACCCCAACTTAAGTTAGTGTCCAAAAACGGTTTGTTTTTGTGGACTTCAGAGTAGCCAGAGATAATTCACACATACAAAGGAAGAAAACCTACAAACTCCATGCAGAAATACCCTAGGCTGGGATATGGAACTAAGACGTGCTTGCTGCAAGGCAAAATGTGTAAACAACACCAGCTTTATCACCAGTGACTTGCAAAATAAATTATATGCCCTTGCACTCTTTTTTACATCTTGTTACATTACAGCCACAATTCTCAAACATAGCCAATGTAACAACTGTTGGCTATATGCTAACTATTGACTCAGGATGCTGTATCAGAGCTGTCGAGTCTCACGCAGTGAACATGCACACACATTTATCTGTCTTCACATGCACACACGCCACACATGGCATTCTTCATGCAGAAAAAACAAAGTCCACAATGGCTGGGAGTGATCCGTTTACTGTGCTGTCCATTCAAAGCTCAGTCTAATTCCCCAACACCCACTGCATACGTAATATAAATCTCACGCCAAACCAATCATGTAACTTGACAGCTGTTGTATACTGATACGTGTCACACTTTTCAGATTTTGTGTACAAAAGATTTTGAAATCCATTTATTGTTTTAGGAAATCCCAATAGTATACATTGAACTTTAGACAAAATGAAAAGGGTTCAGGAGTGTGAAGACCTGGTAATTCACTGAAGGCTACACAGTGAAATGGTATTTCTACAAGGTGGAGCTGCAGCATATAGTTAACTTTAGTTTAGCTCTTAGCATACTTCTTTCTTTGAGTTGTCAAAATACTGCTGAAACTTTTGTGCATGACTCTGCTTGTTGACACAGCCAACATGAAACAGCAGAAAAAAACAAGGACTTGTACACACAGTGGCATCATGCAGGTTAGACGCCCTGTGGGAGAAATCTGCAGTGGCTGCAAATGTGAGGTCAAGAGTTCACAAAAA
>NW_023396635.1:130141-147641 GCF_011125445.2 Fundulus heteroclitus | reverse complement strand
GTGTGTGTGTGTGTGTGTGTACATTTGAAGACAAAGTGCTTTGTTCTTGTCAGCATTCACGTACATTTAGGAAGTGTAGTTTCTGATAATACTTGAGGTCTCAGGTTAGGGTTGGAGCAAATTCCTAAACCAGAGACTCAGGCTGAGAATGGTCTATAAAATCACAGTAAAGATATCTAAACATACTAAGAAACGGTCTGAAGCTACAAGCTGAAGGAAGGCAAACATGGGAAAGTGTGTGCACATGAAAAAGATGTGCTTATACACTAGGTAGAGCTGTATGCAGAGGTAATGTGGCTAAATACGGTATTGTAAATATATTGTGTGTACATCTTTAAAAGAAGTTGTGTCCAAGGATCAACAAGGTATCCTTCTGTGGTTGTAAACTTTTGTTTAATAAAACTAAAACCCACCCTCCCAAAAATAAGCTTCCTCACACACATTTATCACAGTGAGCCAAGATCTCATAAAAGCCCATTGACTGGTTCCATTAATCAAATTTTCAAGTTTAACGTTTCCTGCAGAACTGCTTACATTACCTGCTACCTCTGCTAAAATGACTGCCAGGCAGGCAGACATATAATGAGCCCAATCTTACCAGAAAGCACCACCATGTAGGCAACTGCAGTACAGCTTATACTATCACCATCATTCCTAGTAGGAAGACGAACCCCATCATTCGATAGTCTGAAATAGAAAGATTGTATGGGTAAGCTATAGCAGTTTGAACTCATATCGCATTCAGTACCCCTGTTTTGGCAAATTACACAACTTTTCAAACAGCAAACAGGCTTAAATCAAAGGCACCTGGACTTTCCCTCAACAACCTTCCAGGAGTTTTTGTAAATTCTGGAGGCTTGCACTTGAGCAACCTGTAGTTGGAGCGCTGCTGTTTTTAAGCACATTGAATCATATCCTCCTTGCTGCTTTTCAAGTCAGTTCAAAGTTTACCGGAAGATCCCACATACAAGATCAAGATTGCATTTTGATTCGCATCAATCACCCATTGGAACACAAAGTCTCTATTATCAGAACTTATTGGGCGGACGACATTCCCTCTGCCATAGAGGAAAAACAAAAAGAACACAAGCATATCAGGAAATCACAGTAAGCTTGTGGTTATTCAAACTTAGTCGTGAAGTTGGCTAAAAAAACTAGCAGAAAAACAACAACAACAACAACACTGCACATTGTCATTCCATATGTGTCAGGAGATTCTGAGAAACCCAACAGAATTTTCTCAAAATAAAACACACAAGTAAATTTCAAAGCTAAGAACCCTCTAAGACAAAAACTAGTTTATCCCAAATACAGAAAACAAAGACTGTGTATGCAGTCTACTGCAGCAAGGACTGCTCAGACTCCCACATTGAAGAAACTAAACAACAACTACACAAACACATGGCACAGCACAGGGCGTCCAGCAGCTCGGGGCAAGATTCAGCAGTCCACTTGCACCTCGAGAAGAGAGGACACACTTTTGATGACAGATTTTGGACACAGAGAACAGATGGCTTGAAAGAGGAGTGAAGGAAGCAGTGTTGCCAACTCAGCAACTTTGTCGCTACATTTAGCAACTTTTCAGACCACTCCAGTGACCAGCGACAAATCTAGCGACTTTTGAAGACTCTTACGTGAAAGCACGTATCGTTCATACTCTTGTCCTCCAGCGGCAGGTGCTGCCGTGGGGCGCCTCCACCGCCCCAACCCCGTTCTCCCACTACTGCAGGAGTTCCTCTCAGCGCTGCAGTCAGAGCCACCGCATGTTTACCCTCAGCGTCCAGACTGCAAATGAAGCGCGCATGTTGATCATAAATAACTGAATTTTAAATATTTTATCTTAAATAAATAACGGCATTTGATTCACACAGCCACATGTTTATGTTTTACTGTGATTTGTAGGCTCCTTGGTGCTCCTTGTACCACAAGGGAAAAAAGAAAACGTTAAAAAAAGTTGAAAAAAACTAATTTGTAACTCCGCCATAGTGTCTCTTTTTGGTTCATTTTGCCGGTCCCAAGCTCGGGTAAAGGAGGAGGGTTAGTATTGTAAAATAAACATAAAAAAAAATAAAAAATAATAATAAATAAATAAACATTAATGGACAGAAATGTTTTTACTCACTTTTTGTCTCTAACAACGTTATTTCTCCCACAGCGTCAATAACATGCACATCACATCATGTGACAGATTATGCAAATTAGGCTGGCTCGTGCTAGCATTCGGTACCATGTCATTGTACCGAATCCTCCTCCAAACAGGATCCTTTTTATTACTTTCTCTGTAGTGATAGCTTAACTGATCAAAGATAATGGGCACAAACGAACAATGAGGTTTTCCTCCGTTGTTGACTTCCCAGCTTTTCAAGGTCCTCCTGTCCCATCAAAAAAGGCGCCATTACGTCGATAGCAGAGTGTCTCTGCTTGGTTGACGCAAAGGTTCAGATTTTCCAACTCTAGCATCTGCTGCTTTGGAAGCTCTGAAGCTTGAAATCTCAAAATACGTTTCACACGTTGAAACGTGCCACAGGACGTCTTGACACGCGTCTACAATTGACTTTGCATGTAAACTAGATGCCTCTGATGCTCAAATTGCATTTGGTCTGAACGCAGCATAAAGGCTGGTTTATGCTTGGTGCACATATGTTCTTGTGGAAATAAGATGTGTGGACACAACGTCTCCAGCATTTATGCTCTGTGCGGCTTTTCCTCCAAAGTAGCACTATTCTTTTAGGCTCTAGAGGGCAGCGTTGTGCTCCTATGCTGAGCATACTACACCCCGCTACACGTAGAAGTAGAAAACAGTTTCTAACATTTTTTTGTGTTGAAGTGTCTTGCCTAAGGACACAACCACTGAAATGGTTGAAGCAAGGGAATCAAACAGGCAACCTGGTGGTTACAGGACAGACTTCCTAACTCCTGCTCCACTGTCACCTATTAACCCAAATATATGCATACCAGAGTTAGCTTTTTGGCTTCTGTGCACTGATCATCTGCTGTTTTTGGTAGCATTGAGTACATACAGCTTGTTAAAAGATAACATAAAATTAAGAGAGCTCCATAGAAGTGAAAGAGAAGTGCATTAGTTAAAGCTGATTGTTGAGTAATGTTATTTAACAAACCTCTGAGGCTTTTACAAAAATTTTGTTTTCATATTGAGACTAAATTACATCAAGGAGCACTCTACCAATTATGTTCCAGTGGATTTCATTTAGGGGTATCAGAGTGAAGGGGACTGAATATGTGACAAAATATTGAAAAATATGAATATTAACACAGTGTTGAAATCACAACATGTAATTTGCTGTCAATCAATGCAATACACATTAAATAAACTGAACTGAATTGGGTTAAAAAACTTTACAAAGTTGGTCCGTGACATTCAGAAGGATGCATTATGGATTCAAACTACATAATTTCACTTAAGTTTCCATAAGGATATTAAATTTTACTACATGGATAAAAACTTTTGACTTTTCCTCTACTCACTCATTCAGGCTATTCATTCATCCTTAGATCCATATGTGCCCTGATGTTCCCATTTAATCACTCATCCTGAAGCGTCCCCATCCTTAAGAATTTCTACCCTGTTCCCGCACTCATTAAGTCCTCCTTCTTTCCATCAATCCATCCATCTCTGCACCCCACTTGTCTCCGCTCCTCCCCTCTAAGTGCCAATCATTAAGCTGTCAGTCAGAGAGCTTGCATGTTGACAGGGTCTCAGCAATCAATTTGCGATGTATGGTGAATAGACATAAATGTACAGGTTTCCTCCTAATTTGTCTTCCTCGCAGTCTTTTCAACCTTACCAGATTCCAATTTCCCCCAACTGCCTCACATATCAATACTATCTTCTTCTTTTCCCTGCTGTTGTTTTACTCCTTTCATTTCTTTTTACATAGTCTAATCTGAGTCATTGCTGTATTTATTTCCAACTCCCTCCTCCAAACATTCTGGGTGTCATTCCCATAGTTCCCTAATCCATATAGATTTTTTATTTTATTTTTTTACAGCCATATCTTTTAAAGTACTATCTGACTCCATTCCTGTTTCACAAAGCTACTTTCAATTTACACCCCCATTCATGTCAAGGCTGCGACGATGGATGGTTGAAGGTAGTTGGGGGAGCTGCTGCATGTTTCAGATAAGCCATCACTGATCAGATTTACAAGTGTCCCTTGGACTATCTCTCCTGTGTGCAACCTTTTGAAATTCCTAAGGTTTCCTTCCATTTAGAGCCTATTTAGCAACTGTACGTCCTCTGAGTTAAAAAGTTAAGCTATACACAAACATTGTCCATGAATTTTATACATAATTACAATATATACTGTATGTTGTTGCTACAGGGGGGGAGAACCTTTGATTTTTGTACAAAACACTATTTATAATAGTAAAAAATAAAGCATCCCATAAGTGTTTCAAACAAGGAAGAACCAAGGTAGTTAAAAACTAGGGAAGGAGAGAAAAAGGTAGATGAGCAGGAGGAGCATTGGACAGATTTCAAAAAAGCTCTGCACAGAAAGTCAGAGGGTCGAATAGCCATCAATCAAGCAACTGATCAATGAATTGATTTGTAAATCAGGCACTATACAGTAAGTCAAGGCTGAGGCTCCATTAGGGAAGAGCTATGTCATCATCACACACTGGAGTCCAAATGCTTCAGCTAAAAAACTGTTGTTCATTTTCACAAAGGCTGTGCAGAAGGAGCCGATAACACAATAACAAGGACACTTTTTCATCTTAGCTTTCCTTTTATTCAACATCACAAATTTTTGTTTTACTAAAATTTGCAACTTTGACAAAATCAGTTATGCACACTCACATTTTCCCTGGCTATACTTTGACTGTGTAATTATAACCCTATGTTTGATTACATTGATTATGCAAAATCATGATGGAAGAATTCATCTGGAATGCATAAAGGGCTTGCCCAGCTGGAACAGTACTGAATACATTATACACACAATGACATGAGACTATTCATCTGACGCAGATGTCGTCTCTCCAACATATTTTACTCTCAGGTGAATGAAAAATGTCTATGAGTTGAATTATCAATTGTGTTTAGTGTATCTGCTCACTGCATTATATAATCGGGGTGTTTAGTGCATGACAGGGCACCTTATCTGTAGATTGTCCTCTACAGATATGATATAAATCCTGTACAAGTCACCAGTCAGTTGCAGTCCCAGTACAAAAAACAAGGGTAAACAGTTCTTTATGTAGTCGTTCACACCTGAGGCTAATTTGGAATGGAAATTTACACTAGAAAGCCTATTCTCAAATATAGCTACAACTATATATTGAAGTAATCCATAAAGTCAACTATATAAAAATGTAAACCCCAATGTTATCATTAAATCATACAGAACCACATCAATATCTATTAAAAGAACGGCATTGCTCTAAAAGAAGTTGAGAGGACAGTATTGTCTCTATTGTAGCGTTTGCCAGCAGTGCTTTTTGCTAGCAAACTAAATCTACTTTACAATGCACAGCTTTTATTAAATGGTAACACTACTGCAATGCATGGGCATTATAAGCACAACAGAGCTGTGTGTACTGACTCTGGACTGCTACGTTGCACAGTTAGAGTTAAAGCACACCCAGACTACTGTTGTGTACAAGTAATTTTACCCCCGTCATACAGATGTGCTTTTCCCTCCATTTTAACCGGGTTCAGTTAGTGCACCATTTTACAAGATTTTTAATGTCATTGTTTTTACAATGTTTGTATAAGGCCGAATGGTAGCTGCCAAGCAAATACACTTTCATTTGGGGTTAGCAGGAGAGCCAATTTATAGGGGAATAAAACAGAGTTCAAGTTGACATCTGATATAGCACCTAAATAAAGCCACAATTTTGCTGTTTTAACAACGCTGCACTTGACTAAATTATTCTTCAACAACCAAGCAATTTAATTGTGGATTAGTCAAACAAAGCCAACTTAAAGACAGGGCTGGCCTACTACCCCAAAAAGCCCTTGACAGATATCCATGGACATCTGGTGTTTGAAGGAAAAAGTCTTGATTCAATCCCTGGCTTTTATAAATTGCTTTCAAGGGGCAAGGCTTCGTGGTTGTATTTAAAAAATACCTTGAACAATAGATTAGGATGCATTTTGTTAACCTTAAAAAATTCTCAGGACATTGGCTGCTTTTTTTGCCCTTTTCTGAGTTGTGTATAAAATAGCATTATTCCTTTTGAATGTTTGTCTTGTTCAAGTAAATAGGAATTTGCTGCAACAACTTTGGCAAGGTGCATGGCGTAGCCCACTGTATAATAGGCAGGCATACAGACCCATAGTGAAGAGACATCTGTAGATCCTGCAGACAAGTCTATGTTTCCTAAGGGACTGCTTAGCTCAACACTAGCCAAGTGATAATGTGCCATTTTCCTTGATCCATTAAAAGCTGTTTGACATGATTTATAACCCTGTAACCTGCTTGGGAAGAAGTGCAGCAATGTTAATGTCCTCCTGATGCTCCTCAGGAGGAATAGCCCTGTCTGTTTAGGCTGGTCTTTGATAAATCCTGCTGAAATGCTAATGTTACTACAGATATTTTATTGAACTACAGTAACATTAAATGTTTAGGCGCTGGCATTTCTGTACTGTTCCTGACAGTGCTGTTGCTACAACATTATATTGGTAGAAAATTTATTACTTAATTGTTTCTTTAAATCAGGACTACTACAGTGCCTCTTTACTGTTATTATAAAAAACATTCGAACACCACGTGTTTTTTTTTTTTTCAAACGTTTGCACAAGGACACATGTATCTGAAATAACTTTAAATCAGTTGTCACTCCTCAGAAAGATAAGTTAACTGCAAGAAAATGTCAAATTTCCTTCAAAAGAAAATTTGTAAAATATAAGTCTCTCACAGCTATTCGCTGTTTTTGATCAAGCAATGAGGCTTATCAATCATGTGATTATGCATAGATACCACCAGCGGGTTCTTGCAAACTCCAAAAATGACGTTACACCCCTTATGCCATGCATTCTTTATAAGTCTGGAAATAAATCTTCCCTCTGACAATACGCTTTTACATGTTATCTTCAGATTTTATAGAGGAAATTAATAATTTAAGATCTTATTTCTGACAATGATTAGTCATTATGAAGCTAACGAGCTAATTGACATTTAGATGATTATTGTTAGTAATTTAAATTGCTAGATGTCACTAAACCAAATAAACTAGACATTTCAAATGCTTTTCTTACATTTTAAATAGGTGCAGTGTCTGCAAAAGGGTATTTTACGAAGAGAATCAGGATTTTGTTGCAGTTGCCAGAAGTGCTTACTTTTGTATTAATATGGGGTGCTGTACCATTGTAACATGATGATACCCTTTCAGCAGAAAATACTTTTCATAGCCTACCTACTAAATACAGTCCAGAAAGTCTAGAAACCCAAAATCATGCTCAAGTATAACTACATGAGGCACTCGGTGATTTGCAGTGTTAGTTATTACAGTAGCATGTGAATTTTTTTATTTTTCCAAATGAATTAAAGGCCTCTTTTTCAGGGTGATTTAAGCTTTTTTGATGTATGTTTTTATCAGTTTATTTTATTGCATCTCAATCCACTTGCTTGCTGTAAATCACTACATGTAAGTGTTGTTTTTGTTTGTTTTTTGGGTGCATTTATTTGTTGTTCTTTGCATTAGGCCATCTGTCATTGGTATGAACTTCAGAGGAACTGAGGGACAACCACAAAAAGGAGGCTTATAATTGGTCCACAGAGAATAAGGGCCTGTTCAAGGGAACACTCTTTGGATGAGTACTGATTATAGGAAACAGCAGGTGCTCATGTTGGCAGGATCCTACCATTAAAGCAGGAGTTCAAGCCTTCTCAGTGGACCTTTTTTCTGTCAAATCTTGTTTTATTATTTTCTGGTAATCTTCCTGTACATAGCTGATACAGAATGAATTAGGAAAACTAGAAAAAAAATATTATACCTTATCAAATAAACTTTTTCTCACTGTGTAAGCAGCTGAATTTATGCAGTTGTTTGGTACAATGGCAATAAATTTGCTGAAAACGTTAACTAAAATATGAAATTGAGGACATTTCAACCTTTAGCGTTTATCGGTCAAATTAAATTTGATTTTACAAAGCTGTTAAATTGAGTTTAGGTCAGCTTGGGCATATTAAAACTAGTTGCTAAATCTCCCCATTTAATTATTCTTTGTCTATATGTTGCAGAATTCTTTAACAATTTTATATTTTTATTTTTTTTCACATACTGCAGGAATATGTTTTCCTTAGGCATCAAATAGGTATGTTTGGCTTTCCATATAGTCCTTCTAAAAGGAAGTTTTCACTTATCACAGTTCCCACCGTCACAGATAACCATTTGAGAGTGGTTTACTGAGGAATTTGAGGGCAAAATGTATTTTAAGGCTAAATTGTATTTTAAGGCTGTTTCATGCTTGAGGCACACAGTCCTGCATGTTTAAGGTCTGTAGCCATATCACTGAACCCAATATGCAATTAGTGCTCTTACTGTCGGGGCAATCTAGTTTGATTACTAAACATTGGCAATGAGCATATCAACTGAACTGAATTGTATCCATATATACACATTTCTCCATTTTACTCTGTTAGCCTTGAAAATGAGCACATCAAGGAAACCTGAGCTGTTATATAATCTTCTAATCATATCTAATTCATGAAAGGACCATTACACTGAATTGAACAGACAACAAAGGAGTTTTTGTAGTGAAGATACTGTCAAAAACAGCATATTCCTGGGAAAAGCTTAAACCTAAAACACAGTGAATTTGCTTTGAAATGTGTTGTTTTTACTGGCTTTTTCAGCATGATGTCATACTTATCATCTTATTGTCTTTTTATTCAATTGGTTTTGTTCATTCTAATGATTTGAAACTAGATGGTTAAAAATAAACATCTAGTTCCCTGTTCCCTTTGCAAAATTTCTAAAAACAATTACAGGACCTATAAACTATTTACCTACTAACATATTAATTTTAAGGGATAAAAAGAGCTATTTTTAAATAAGGTTGTGTAAACTAGTAGTCAATACTATCCTATCAGAGGTAACACTCCGCTGGCTCAGTTTGGAGAAAGAAAAGTGAGGATGGTCGTCATCCCGGGGTACAATGGAGGCATGTGAAACAGTGAAATCCTTCTAATGACCAGTAATGTACCATTTTGTCAGTATTAAAAAATAAAAACCCAGTGGTATTTTTATCACAGAAGAGGGTGATGGTGTAATATGGACTTTTTGGTAAATTCCCATCAATTGTTGTGTGTGGAAACCCTTGACTTTAACAGTCCCGTGAAAAGAAACAGGGACAATAACTTGATTCTATTCATACCTGAGCAGAAACAATATACCAACATGTTTACTTGAGAGTTGCACCAGAGTTGCAACTTGCCGAGATACAAAACTTACACAGTTTAACATTTACCAATTTTGTAAATGTCAAATTTTTTTCCCTTTATTTGTTTGCGTTATTGTTAAATTATGTGTAATTTAAAAGATGTTTGTTCAATGCACAGAACGCAAATATTGTAATGCAGTGCTGTAAAATATCTTTGCATAGAAAACTAGTGCTACTGGTTCACATCACAGGGTAATGAGCTGACAGAGACCCTCTACGGACAGGCAGAGCTTGGTTGGAGGTGTTGCTGAAAGCTATGCAAAGTTATTCAAATAAACAGCTTTTGTTAACAGCCCCCTGGCTGTTAACAAAAGCTGTGGCCGGTCACATATGTAACTTTGCTGTGGCCGGTCACATATGTAACCTTTGACCACTAGGGGGCCTAGACCTGAATGTTCATCCCCTGTAGGCCACTAGTGACACTGCACTGTTGCAAAATTAAAGAGACTTCCTCCATGTTGAGCAGATCGAGAGCGGATGAAGACTAGGCCACATTTACATCTCCAGAGGATATCAAACATCAGAGAACAAAAAAATATGTCTGATCGGGTAAGTGTTACATCTTTTTTGTTGTCTGTTAAAATTCATAGTGTTCTAGTTATTTGTGTAGCTATATTATCTCCCGTTTGTGGTTAGGTTTTTATTAGAATTTTCTTTTGTAATATACTTTCTGTGTTTTGTTATAAAACCATATAATACTACAATAAAATGTTTGCAGAAAAAAATATCATACAACTAAGTTTTCTTTCTTTTGCACATAGCCTACATAAATGTGACAACAAAGTGCCATCAGTTTGTGAATCAATGATACTGCAGGGAGGCTGATCGCCTATCTGCTTTCTGACTCCACAGCACCATTATATCAACACTTTATTACCACTAGATTTATGATTTTTGTTTGTTTTTTTCCCAGTCATCATTCTCTTCAATGTTTGAAGAATCTTCTGAGTCTCTCATTGAAACAGAATGAGGGAAAGGACGCAGCAGAGCAAGGGAGAAGGGAAGAGGGACAGAGAGGGGAAGATCCAGGAGCAGTGGGTGAGGAAGACAGAGCAGACCACAGGCTCAATCATATGATTATGAAAGGCTGCAGGAACTTCAACAGAGGAAAAAAGCTGACTTGCAGGTTTCTGAATATATATATATATATATATATATATATATATATATATATATATATATATATACACACACACACACACAAGACATATGCATATACATAAGATCGCTCCTCCTTCAACATTATTTTGTAATAATAATGGTAAACAGCTGTAGGTTGACTAATGCATTATGTACGTTCTAAGCCAGACTACAATCAATTGCAGTTCCTCAAAGAGATACCCTGCTCCAATTAGTGCTTGACAGAGTGCCTGGTCTACTTTTTGACCTCCTATCACTGCAAGATAACCCTCAACCTTGGCAGAAAATATGCATTGGTGTGTTTGTGTTCCAATTGCAGACAAATGCCTACGGATATAGGAACCTGCAGACCGTTGCCTGTAAACCTACCAGTCTAATAACGATGCAAAAAGAGAATGGGTTTTGCATCCTGACTGCTCTTTCAGCAAACTCCAACAAGCAAATTCTTTAGGAAAATCTGCTCTTGTTTTTCCTCTGGAGCAATCCCTGTCTCATTTTCTCTTTTTGGCCTCCTCGGACATAGGTTCACTCTTTTTTCTTCCCTTGGTCATGACAAACTTTGACTCAAGGATGAGAAAAGCAGAAGCGTGTGGTAGCTCTCATGGTTATGGGGTGCTCAGACTGCCGTAAAGGGGCGCTCTAGGTCACATGACTTTCTGAGTGACGTATCTGTGCCACTCAAGTAACATAGCCGGGTTTTTGAAAAGGGCAACCGGCACAGACCATCAACACACGCCGAGTGCTGCATATTGACATGGAAAATCAAATAATATATCTCAAATTAGTCTAATATGTGGGTCAAACTTTAGGTGTTGGGGATTTAAAGAAGAGTATGCTTCATACTTGGAGTACAATGACCTACTGGGGACACCAGCATCTTATCTTAGGGAGGCAGCGAAAGGAGTGATGAGAGGTAAAGTAATTTAAGTCTCATCTCATAAAAAGAAGATAGAAAACAAAAACATTCAGGAATTAAAAGGAACCATCAAGTTACTAGAAGCCTCCCAGGATGAGGGAAATCCATCCATCCATCAATCCATCCATCCATCCATCCTCTTCCGCTTATCCGGGGTCGGGTCGCGGGGGTAGCAGCTTCAGTAGGGAGGCCCAGACGTCCCTCTCCCCAGCCACTTGGGCCAGCTCCTCAGGAGGAATCCCAAGGCGTTCCCAGGCCAGCAGAGAGACATAGTCCCTCCAGCGTGTCCTGGGTCTTCCCCTGGGCCTCCTCCCGGTGGGACGTGCCCGGAACACCTCACCAGGAAGGCGTCCAGGAGGCATCCTAACCAGATGCCCGAGCCACCTCAACTGGCTCCTCTCGACGTGGAGGAGCAGCGGCTCTACTCTGAGTCCTCCCCGGATGACTGAGCTCCTCACCCTATCTCTAAGGGAGAGCCCAGACACACTACAGAGAAAACTCATTTTAGCCGCTTGTATCTGGGATCTCGTTTTTTCGGTCATGACCTAAAGCTCGTGACCATAGATGAGGGTAGGAACGTAAGATCGACCGGTAAATCGAGAGCTTCGCCTTTTGGCTCAGCTCTCTCTTCACCACAACGGACCGGTACAGCACCCGCTTCACAGCAGACGCAACACCAATCCGCTGGTAAAGCTGGGCAAAAATACATACGGCAAAAATAGAATTAAACAAATATATTGAAAAGATAAATACATTTTCAATACAAAGACTTCAAATAGAAAACTTGAACATGGCAATAACTCAGGAAGCTTCTTAGCTAATCCGCTAAAAATAAATAAAGAAAAAAACAACCATATTTGCAGTATATGATACTGAAAGTATAAACAACACCTTCCGAGATTTCTACAAAGCTTTATACACATCACAGTTAAACCCATCAGATAATGATATTGATAAATTTTTGGATAACATAACACTTTTGTTATAGATGGATATTGTTAATGTTAACCCTTACCATGTACCTATGCAAAGAGACATGATTATATGTCAATTCTGGAATATTCTGGTACCGACATTCCACAGAAAGTTGCAGGTCTTTAGATGCAGAAAAAAACATTTGATAAGAGTTAATTGGACATTTTTGTTTGCAACTCTACATAAATTTGGCTTTGGAACTTTTTTTTTACAATTTGGTTAAAATGTTATACAGCATGTGTCAGGACAAATAACCAAACATCTTCCAGCTTTTGTCTCCAGAGAGGCACTTGGCAAGGATGCCCACATTCCCCTCACTGTTTTGCATTTTTATGGAACAATTAGTAGCAAAAATTAGACAAACTAAAGATACACTACACAGAAGACTAAAAGATAAAGGAGGACTAGATCTGCCTAACTTTCACCACTACTTAGCAAATGGGCTGCAATACATCTCAAAATGGTTAAAACATAACCCTTTAGATGAGTCTAAAGGGTTGAGATCAGAAAATGGGTTATCTTTCTATGTAGGTTGTCATATTCTCCAATCAGAGCACACCTTTAAGTCAACAGCCTTCCCCCTCCGCCTCCCTTTCCCCCGTTCATTTCTCCCCCCAGCTGATGCACCGGCTTTGATCCCCAAAGCCTGTGGACCGTACCGATAGCCGAAAAAGGACTTTATTCCGCCCAAAATACAATGGACCATGGGACCTCTCCTCTGCCCGCCACTAAGGCCTACGTCCTGGAGAAGACACAAAAGGAAAAGACGCGGATCCTACGGGGGTTTCTGCACCAGGCTAATGGCTAATCCACACCGGCCGCCCTATCCAGTCTCCTCCTGGCGAATGTTAGATCCTTCACCAATAAAATGGATGAAACCCATCTGAGAATCGCCTCAAGTAAGTCGGACAACTGTGTAGGGATTTTCACGGTGATCTGGCATAATGACTCGGTGCCTGATGAGGGGGTAGAGCTAGCAAGGCAGCCCTGTATACTGGGATGATCGAAACAAGGCGTCTGAGAGACAAATAGGAGGATTAATTATATACAGGACTGTCTCAGAAAATTGGAATATTGTGATAAAGTTCTTTATTTTCTGTAATGCAATTAAAAAACATGAAATGTCATACATTCTGGATTCATTACAAATCAACTGAAATATCGCAAGCCTTTTATTGTTTTAATATCGCTGATTATGGCATACAGCTGAAGAAAACTCAAAAATCCTATCTCAAAATATTAGAATATCGTGAAAAAGTATACTAGTAGGCTATTCAACTAATCACTTGAATCGTCTAACACTCCTGAAACACTGCAGGGTTTCCTAAGCCTTGAAAAACACTCAGCTTGGTTCAGTAAACTAAATCACAAGTACAGTATGGTAGTGGTTAAGAGACGACATAAGATTCTCACAGTAACTGGTGTACTGACCATGGCATTACTGTCCTTTACTGGCCTGCCAATTCCCCTGACCTGAACCCCATAGAGAATTTGTGGGGTATTGTGAAGAAGAAGCTGAAAGACACCAGAGCCAACAATGCAAATGAGCTAAAGGCCGCTATTGAAGCATCCTGGGCATCCATAACACCTCAGCAATGCCCACAGGCTGATTGCCTCCATGCCACGCCGCATTGATGCAGTAATCTGTGCAAAAGGATTTTTGAGTTTTCTTCAGCTGTACGCCATTATCAGCGATATTAAAACAATAAAAGGCTTGCGATATTTCAGTTGATTTGTAATGAATCCAGAATGTATGACATTTCATGTTTTTTAATTGCATTACAGAAAATAAAGAACTTTATCACAATATTCTAATTTTCTGAGACAGTCACTGTATGTACATAACACCTGGTACACAGCAGTTAAAAAGATCGGAAGTTTCTGTTCCCCCAACCTGGAATATCTAGCATTTACGTGTAGACCTTTTAAACTGGCTAGAGATTTCACTCAGTGATTATTATTGCTACATACATCCACCCCAAAGCTAATGCTAAGAACGCCGATTTTAGCAGGGGATTTTAATCATGTTGAGCTTAAAGCTGTGCCCCCCAAGTTCCATAAATTCATTATGTTCTCAACCAGAGACAGTAATATATTATATCAAATCTACTGCAATATCCCAGGAGCATATAAAAACTGTCACAGCTCCACACGGTGCATCGGATCACATTGCGGTGGTGCTGATACTTTCCTACAAGCCATTGCATACAAGCCACTGAACACTGCATATGCACGAGTTGTGAATATGCCGTGTCAAACTTCTACCCCTGATCTTCTCTGCATCTGTAGTCCTGTTGGCATCAAGGATGTTGTTGTCCAACCATGTCTCCATTAAGATCGCTACACAACTGTCCATCTTACAGCAATCCTCAGTCAGATTTTGTCCAGTTTGTTGGCGAGTGATCTACTTTGGCTAGGAGGAGACTGGGCCATGAGCTGATTTGCATGTGTTAGCCTTTAGCCTAGTGTGTGCAGTCTGCCCCATTTGCTCTGCTTTTGCTTACTTTTCTACCTACATCTCCTAGGTCACAGAAGTGGGATGGCAGGAGCCTCTGTGAACTGCTGCAGTTCGGGGGGTATAAAAATCTGTTTTTTGCAGCTTGTAGAGTCCATAAAGTTCAAGGGGTTTTTCCCAGTTCTACCAGTTCAGTCCTACTGTACTGGATTAATGCTGGGAGTGGTAGCAAAACACGAAACAAAAACACAAAGACAAACATAAAGAGCCGAGTGCCACAGCAGATATCCGCACTGCCATCTGTTCTGTTCTATTGGTCTGTTCTGTAATTCCTTTCCTGGCTCCAACATTTTCTCTGATCCTTGTAAGTTTTTCCATTATTAATTTTCATCATCTTACCATGGCTCTGTCTATCGTTGCCACACTTTGGGTCTGCAACACCCATTTCATGACAAGGACTAGTTAAAATAAAAGTACATGAATGTGCTTTATATAAAGAGGAACACCAACAATAAAAATGTGTTTTGCCTGTACTTTGGGCAGCTTAATCACAGTCACCCAGAAAAAAATTTATTACTTGTTTTATTCATTTATTTAATGTTTATTTCGCTGATTATTGAACTATGATTGGCACTATGAGCTGGCATGCCCATAAAAACACATGAGGGGTTAAGTGAAGTGAAGCCAATAGTACTGCGATCGGCAATGTTTTTAAATATGTATGCTACTGAAAATAAACATCAGCTTATAATACCACAGATGTCACAACTATAGATATGAGTTTGTTTAACCGCACAAACAAGGCAGTGATGTGTCACTGAATAACATTACCACTGTTGTCCATCTCCAATTCATTACATGTTATTTGTGATTTCCTCTGTGATAGTAACATGATACATCAGAAAGGCCAATAAATTTTCTCCTGTTAACGCCTCTGGTTTCTCAGCCATTCGCTTGAATAAACTTGCAAAAAAGAAGAAGAAAAAAAGGTACTGAGACATTGTTCTGCTGATAATTGAACATTGCCTGACTCTAAATTACGTCTTGCTCTTGATGGATCGTCTCACAGGAATAAGAGGGAGAACTGGGGGAAGGATTTTTGGATGTTTGTTTGAAAGATAATTTACCAAAGCATTCAATCTATATAATCGTTTTAACTCTCGAAGTGCGAAAAGCAAGGTCCCACTAGGAGGAAAATGGAATCAAGCCTTTAATCGTACTATTTGCTTCAATCTGTGGTACGACAATAACCCGGTGAGTGATTGTAGGAAATAGTCTGAAATGAAGGAATTGCAGCATGTTCCTTGTCAGCTCTTATAAAGTGGGATGTGGAAATTAAATCTTGTTTTCTTAAATATATAATACATGAAAAAAGACCACTGATTACAGTACATTCTTAACTTAAGTTAGCTTCAAAGATAATGATATTTTGTACATTTGTATAGATTCTAACAATTAACCAATTGTTAAAACTTGGGTTTGATTCCACACAACATCAAGGATTCTTGCATGCTGTGTGGTTGTTAAGCCTGTCTGGATTATCCTTGTATTTTGGGACCAAAAATCACGAGCCTTACAAAAAACCTAAAAACATTTCCAGTAAGCAACAATAAACATGAATGCCTGCTAATGTCCAAAAGCATGAACAGTACTTCAGGATAATAGAAAGGAAAAGTGACACAAATAAGCATTCATTTTAAGCAAGGTATATACAAACACATTCTCCAACACACCATGTCGAAACTATGGGCTTCAACAGCAGAAACTGAAAACTGAAGCTACAACTTAAAAAGACTCTACAAATATTTAACTATATCATATTGGTTAAACATTAGCCAGTGTAATTAGTTACTTACTTATTGCATCATTCAGATGCAGTTTTGGCATACAGAAACTTAAAGCATGGATCAACCCTTGCCTTGTTAGAAATGGTTCAGATATTGGTGGCAACAGTGCAGTAGGAGGAAGATATTTTCTAGGTGCAGTGTGTAGCCCGTAGTAAGAACAACTAAGCATATTTAAATGGCACAGCCACTGAGTATGGATGCAACTGTGTAGACCTTTTGTCACCACAGGGTCCCCATTTGTTTGATGATTGCTACTTTGAGCAGCTTAAATATTCATATCACACAAGCTCAGATAATCTCCTACTTTTCAATCAATTCAATTGTTATTATAAAGGTGCCAATTCATGATACATGTCATCTCAAGGCACTTCACAAAGTAAATTCATCAAATATACGACTGGTTAAAATGTTTCTTATCTAAGGAAACTCAGTAGATGCATCAAGTCTTGAAAAGCAGCATTTAACTCCTCTGAAAAGAGCGTAGAGCCACAGTGGACAGTCGTCTGCATTGTCCATGGCTTTGCAGCAATCCCTCATACTGCGCAAGCATACTGTATTCTAGGACAGGATAATTAGTCACTGTCCCTGATATTTACATCACCAAACCTTAATCCAATAGAATGTTTGTGGATGGTGGAATCAAAAATTCACACCATGGATGTACAGTCTACAGCTTTAACAGATAATGGTATTATTTATATTTTGACTAAAATCTTAGATGAACATTTTAAACTCATTGTTTAGTGTTTACCAATGAG
>NW_023396635.1:0-129641 GCF_011125445.2 Fundulus heteroclitus | reverse complement strand
TGGCTTTTGAACTTATGGAAACCTGCCCTACTTAATATTTTGGGCATATCTGGATCAAATTTAATATTTAATTGCACAATATATATATATAATTATATATCTATATATAATATATATATATATATAATAGATATATATATTTATTGTGCAACTAAATATTAAATTTAGCAACCAGTGGCAGTTTCTTCTCATTCAGTGACAGACCTCGGGGAGAGGGGTGCCATGGGGGGCAGTGCTTGTTTTTTCGAATCTTGGGGCTTGACAAGGCCTAACTCGAAAAAGCTACAGGATGTAGGCCCACCACCTTTCAGAAAGGAACATTGGAATTGGGTGCAATGCAAGTTGGATGGCATAGGGCATGGCATCCTTGGCGTGCTAATTCCTGGGGCACGGACTAGTTTAAGGGATGTGGAATGTTACCACAGTAGATAGTGATAAAGAACCAGAGCTTGAGTAAAGTTCTGAGGTACCTGCTAGAAATAGCAGGATGCGCCATTTGTAGCAAGTACAACAAGATGAAAAAACTGCCATCCATTCTGTTGCACCACACTTAAAAACATAAAAACAACAACAATAACCATTCCACACACAAATATATTGCACCATTCCATATGAACATATTCCACATCAATGTGTTAAACAGCATTGATGGTGGTAAATTGTTGTTGGATAAAAGCTGTTCTTGAAATGGTTGGTTCTTGTTTTGAAAGCTATGTAGCATTTGCCTGATGGCAACAGTTAAAAAACATTACCTGGACTTTTTGAAATTACTGGATGGTGTCAGCGGTGCTCCTTAGGGACTTCATTCCCCATGTGGGAAATGATGGTGTTACTTGGAGAGGTGTGATTGGGAGGACTGGTCTCTCCTTGATCTGAACCTGAGTGGTGTTTTGGTGTTAAGACTTCTGTGCAAGACACAGCATGTCCAGTCTGGTCAGTTTGCCCCAATCCAAATTACATTATATGTATGCATATATGTATGATATCTGCATACAAACTTGGCCATAAAGTGTACTTTGATCTTTTGGTTTCAATAGTGACCTTTTTATTTGCATCAAGTGTTAAGTTTTACTACATGCATTGTAGAAAATCTTGGGTTATACTGACTTAAACTTATGCCATGTCAAGTATTTAATACTGTCTTGATCCAGTTGTTTTCTACCAAGGAAATTTGTTCAGTACATTATTCTCTTAATCATGCAATTGTGTTCAATACAGTCACACAAAAGCTACAATAACAAAAATGTTCTACCTGCTTAGTACTCGTATAATGTATAAATTACAAAAAGTGAGTTGTAATATTTAAGTTTATTATCTCACTATTCTGAACTATTTTTAAGTAAATGTTGAAGGATGAACAGATGAACAGATGCACAGAGCACGTAAAATGATACTTCAATAAAAAAAAAATTGTTGTGGGCTATTAGTTTAACTCAAGTAGTTATCAAATCACCATTGCGGAACTTCCTGACGCCTCCACAGAGACGAAAAGCTGATTTGTTTTTTTTTTCTCCCCACTTATTCCTTCTGGGGGTTGGAGCAGAAGTTCAGCCAGCGTGTAGTGAAAAACTGGAAATTTCATTGCTTCATTTTTAAAGTAGCTGCAATAACTGAGCAGCGGGAACCGATCTTATGATGGAAGACGAATATCACAGTGAGTTTTTCACAGTACTCATCAGGATGTGCCTCACATGGGGTTAGCTGAGGCAGCTGAAAAATTAGACCCAAACACATCCATCATATTTACATATATTCATAGATAGTTTTTGGTGTGCATGTCTCATCCAGTCAACCACAACACCAGTCCCCATCTCTCTCTCTCTCTCTCTCTCTCTCTCACTTCCTCCTTCCTTTTTCCATTTCCTACAATCTTACCTTAACACACATGCATGCGCATGGACAGGCACGCACACACACAAACACGCGCACGCAGACACACACACCCGGGTCCCCTCTCTTCCTATCATTAATTCTGGGCAGTAGGTATAGCTGGCTACCAAGCATAATATAAGCAGATGAGATTGAGAGAGGGCCAGTTTCCTCTAACAAAGAGTCAAAAGGACAAAGCTTGGCCATTGTGAGTCAGGGCCATAATGAAAGCATTAAGATAACTCTTCAATATTTATGAAAGTGTGCTGCTCTCAGGCCATAAACACACACACATACACACACAGGGCAGCAGTCTGTTTGGCCATTCATTATATGAATTGATTTAGTTGAGTTTTCCCTGGTGGTCTCTCTGGGATAAAAAGTTCCATCATTCCACCCGGACCTGCATGTGTGCTCGTGTGTGCTTTTTCCCACTAAAGATTTGGTTGCAATTTGCCAAAATAGAAAATGAAAGAGATACCGAGGTCTACAAAGCCATACTAATTAATTTCTCAATGTTGAAGGAGGAGCGACCTTATGTATATGCATATGTCGTGTGTGTGTGTGTGTGTTTGTGTGTGTGTATACATTTGAAGACAAAGTGCTTTGTTCTTGTCAGCATTCACGTACATTTAGGAAGCGTAGTTTCTGATAATACTCAAGGTCTCAGGTTAGGGTTGGAGCAAATTCCTAAACCAGAGACTCAGGCTGAGAATGGTCTATAAAATCACAGTAAAGATATCTAAACATACTAAGAAACGGTCTGAAGCTACAAGCTGAAGGAAGGCAAACATGGGAAAGTGTGTGCACGTGAAAAAGATGTGCTTATACAATAGGTAGAGCTGTATGCAGATGTAATGTGGCTAAATACGTTATTGTAAATATATTGTGTGTACATCTTTAAAAGAAGTTGTGTCCAAGGATCAACAAGGTATCCTTCTGTGGTTGTAAACTTTTGTTTGATAAAACTAAAACCCACCCTCTCAAAAATAAGCTTCCTCACACACATTTATCACAGCGAGCCAAGATCTCATAAAAGCCCATTGACTGGTTCCATTAATCAAATTTTCAAGTTTAACGTTTCCTGCAGAACTGCTTACATTACCTGCTACCTCTGCTGAAAATGACTGCCAGGCAGGCAGACATATAATGAGCCCAATCTTACCAGAAAGCACCACCATGTAGGCAACTGCAGTACAGCTTATACTATCACCATCATTCCTAGTAGGAAGACGAACCCCATCATTTGATAGTCTGAAATAGAAAGATTGTATGGGTAAGCTATAGCAGTATAAACTCATATCACATTCAGTACCCCTGTTTTGGCAAATTACACAACTTTTCAAACAGCAAACAGGCTTAAATCAAAGGCACCTGGACTTTCCCTCAACAACCTTCCAGGAGTTTTTGTAAATTCTGGAGGCTTGCACTTGAGCAACCTGCAGTTGAAGCGCTGCTGTTTTTAAGCACATTGAATCATATCCTCCTTGCTGCTTTTCAAGTCAGTTCAAAGTTTACCGGAAGATCCCACATACAAGATCAAGATTGCATTTTGATTCGCATCAATCACCCATTGGAACACAAAGTCTCTATTATCAGAACTTATTGGGCGGGACGACAATTCCCTCTGCCATAGAGGAAAAAACAAAAAGAACACAAGCATATCAGGAAATCACAGCAAGCTTGTGGTTATTCAAACTTAGTCGTGAAGTCGGCTAACAAAACTAGCAGAAAAACAACAACAACAACACTGCATCTAACACAGGGGAGAAAACAGAGAGACACAAAAACATTGTCATTCCATATGTGTCAGGAGTTTCTGAGAAACTCAACAGAATTTTCTCAAAATAAGACACACACGTAAATTTCAAAGCTATGAACGCTCTAAGACAAAAACTAGTTTATCACAAAGACAGAAAACAAAGACTGTGTATGCAGTCTACTGCAGCAAGAACTGCTCAGACTCCCACATTGGAGAAACTAAACAACAACTACACAAACACATGACACAGCACAGGGCGTCCAGCAGCTCGGGGGAAAGTTTCAGCAGTCCACTTGCACCTCGAGAAGAGAGGACAAACTTTTTTGATGACAGATTTTGGACACAGAGAACAGATGGCTTGAAAGTGGAGTTAAGGAAGCAGTGTTGCCAACTCAGCAACTTTGTCGCTATATTTAGCAATTTTTCAGACCCCTCCAGCGACTCTTTTTCAAAAAAGTGACTAGCGACAAATCTAGCGACTTTTGGAGACTGTAACGTGAAAGCACGTATTGTTCCTACTCTTCTCCTCCAGCGGCAGGTGCTGCCGTGGGGCGCCTCCCCCGTCCCAACCCCGTTCTCCCACTACCGCAGGAGTCCCTCTCACCGCTGCGTCATTTGCAGCGTCCAGACTGCAAATGAAGCGCGCATGTGCCGGGATTGACGGTGCAGGTTCATCATAAATAACTGAATTTGAAATATTTTATCTTAAATAAATAACGGCATTTGATTCACACAGCCACATGTTCAAGTTTTACCGTGATTTGTAGGCTCCTTGGTGGACCACAAGGGAAAAAAGAAAACGTTAAAAAAGTTGGAAAAAAAAACAAATTTGTAACTCCGCCATAGTGTCTCTTTATGGTTAATTTTGCCGATCCCAAGCCCGGGTAAAGGAGGAGGATTATTGTAATAAAATAAACATTAATAATAATAAATAAATAAATACAAAATAATAATAATAATAAATAAATAAACATTAATGGACAGTAAAAAGTAGCTCTATATATTCAGAGTTTTTTTACTCACTTTTTGTCTCTCTCTAACAACATTATTTCTCCCACAGCGTCAATAACATGCTCATCACATCATGTAACAGATTATGCAAATTAGGCTGGCTCGTTGCTAGCTTTTGGTACCATGTCATTGTACCGAATCCTCCTCCAAGCAGGATCCTTTTTAATACTTTCTCTGTAGTGATATCTTAACTGATTAAAGATAATGGGCACAAACAGGGACAATGAGGTTTTCCTCCGTTGTTGACTTCCCAGCTTTTCACGGTCCTCCTGTCCCATCAAAAAAGGCGCCATTACATTCATAGCAGAGTGTCTCTGCTTGGTTGACGCAAAGGTTCAGATTTTCCAACTCTAGCATCTGCTGCTTTGGATGCTCTGAAGCTTGAAATCTCAAAATACGTTTCACACGTTGAAACGTGCCACAGGACCTCTTGACATGCGTCTACAATTGACTTTGCATGTAAACTAGATGCCTCTGATGCTTAAATTGCATTTGGTCTGAACGCAGCATAAAGGCTGGTTTATGCTTGGTGCACATATGTTCTTGTGGAAATAAGATGTGTGGACACAACGTCTCCAGCATTTATGCTCTGTGCGGCTTTTCCTCCAAAGTAGCACTATTCTCTTAGGCTCCAGAGGGCAGCGTTGTGCTCCTATGCTGAGCATACTACACCCCGCTACACGTAGAAGTAGAAAACAGTTTCTAACATTTTTTTGTGTTGAAGTGTCTTGCCCAAGGACACAACCACTGAAATGGTTGAAGCAAGGGAATCAAACAGGCAACCTGGTGGTTACAGGACAGACTTCCTAACTCATGCTCCACTGTCACCTATTAACCCAAATATATGCATACCAGAGTTAGCTTTTGGCTTCTGTGCACTGATCATCTGCTGTTTTTGGTAGCATTGAGTACATACAGCTTGTTAAAAGATAACATAAAATTAAGAGAGCTCCATAGAAGTGAAAGAGAAGTGCATTAGTTAAAGCTGATTGTTGAGTAATGTTATTTAACAAACCTCTGAGGCTTTTACAAAAATTTTGTTTTCATATTGAGACTAAATTACATCAAGGAGCACTCTACCAATTATGTTCCAGTGGATTTCATTTAGGGGTATCAGAGTGAAGGGGACTGAATATGTGACAAAATATTGAAAAATATGAATATTAACACAGTGTTGAAATCACAACATGTAATTTGCTGTCAATCAATGCAATACACATTAAATAAACTGAACTGAATTGGGTTAAAAAACTTTACAAAGTTGGTCCGTGACATTCAGAAGGATGCATTATGGATTCAAACTACATAATTTCACTTAAGTTTCCATAAGGATATTAAATTTTACTTCATGGATAAAAACTTTTGACTTTTCCTCTACTCACTCATTCAGGCTATTCATTCATCCTTAGATCCATATGTGCCCTGATGTTCCCATTTAATCACTCATCCTGAAGCGTCTCCATCCTTAAGAATTTCTACCCTGTTCCCGCACTCATTAAGTCCTCCTTCTTTCCATCAATCCATCCATCTCTGCACCCCACTTGTCTCCGCTCCTCCCCTCTAAGTGCCAATCATTAAGCTGTCAGTCAGAGAGCTTGCATGTTGACAGGGTCTCAGCAATCAATTTGCGATGTATGGTGAATAGACATAAATGTACAGGTTTCCTAATTTGTCTTCCTCGCAGTCTTTTCAACCTTACCAGATTCCAATTTCCCCCCACTGCCTCACATATCAATACTATCTTCTTCTTTTCCCTGCTGTTGTTTTACTCCTTTCATTTCTTTTTACATAGTCTAATCTGAGTCATTGCTGTATTTATTTCCAACTCCCTCCTCCAAACATTCTGGGTGTCATTCCCATAGTTCCCTAATACATATAGATTTTTTATTTTATTTTTTTTACAGCCATATCTTTTAAAGTACTATCTGACTCCATTCCTGTTTCACAAAGCTACTTTCAATTTACACCCCCATTCATGTCAAGGCTGCGACGATGGATGGTTGAAGGTAGTTGGGGGAGCTGCTGCATGTTTCAGATAAGCCATCACTGATCAGATTTACAAGTGTCCCTTGGACTATCTCTCCTGTGTGCAACCTTTTGAAATTCCTAAGGTTTCCTTCCATTTAGAGCCTATTTAGCAACTGTACGTCCTCTGAGTTAAAAAGTTAAGCTATACACAAACATTGTCCATGAATTTTATACATAATTACAATATATACTGTATGTTGTTGCTACAGGGGGGGAGAACCTTTGATTTTTGTACAAAACACTATTTATAATAGTAAAAAATAAAGCATCCTATAAGTGTTTCAAACAAGGAAGAACCAAGGTAGTTAAAATCTAGGGAAGGAGAGAAAAAGGTAGATGAGCAGGAGGAGCATTGGACAGATTTCAAAAAAGCTCTGCACAGAAAGTCAGAGGGTCGAATAGCCATCAATCAAGCAACTGATCAATGAATTGATTTGTAAATCAGGCACTATACAGTAAGTCAAGGCTGAGGCTCCATTAGGGAAGAGCTATGTCATCATCACACACTGGAGTCCAAATGCTTCAGCTAAAAAACTGTTGTTCATTTTCACAAAGGCTGTGCAGAAGGAGCCGATAACACAATAACAAGGACACTTTTTCATCTTAGCTTTCCTTTTATTCAACATCACAAATTTTTGTTTTACTAAAATTTGCAACTTTGACAAAATCAGTTACGCACACTCAAATTTTCCCTGGCTATAGTTTGACTCTGTAATTATAACCCTATGTTTGATTACATTGATTATGCAAAATCATGATGGAAGAATTCATCTGTAATGCATAAAGGGCTTGCCCAGCTGGAACAGTACTGAATACATTATACACACAATGACATGAGACTATTCATCTGACGCAGATGTCGTCTCTCCAACATATTTTACTCTCAGGTGAATGAAAAATGTCTATGAGTTGAATTATCAATTGTGTTTAGTGTATCTGCTCACTGCATTATATAATCGGGGTGTTTAGTGCATGACAGGGCACCTTATCTGTAGATTGTCCTCTACAGATATGAGATAAATCCTGTACAAGTCACCAGTAAGTTGCAGTCCCAGTACAAAAAACAAGGGTAAACAGTTCTTTATGTAGTCGTTCACACCTGAGGCTAATTTGGAATGGAAATTTACACTAGAAGGCCTATTCTCAAATATAGCTACAACTATATATTGAAGTAATCCATAAAGTCAACTATATAAAAATGTAAACCCCAATGTTATCATTAAATCATACAGAACCACATCAATATCTATTAAAAGAACGGCATTGCTCTAAAAGAAGTTGAGAGGACAGTATTGTCTCTATTGTAGCGTTTGCCAGCAGTGCTTTTTGCTAGCAAACTAAATCTACTTTACAATGCACAGCTTTTATTAAATGGTAACACTACTGCAATGCATGGGCATTTACATAAGCACAACAGAGCTGTGTGTACTGACTCTGGACTGCTACGTTGCACAGTTAGAGTTAAAGCACACCCAGACTACTGTTGTGTACAAGTAATTTTACCCCCGTCATACAGATGTGCTTCTCCCTCCATTTTAACCGGGTTCAGTTAGTGCACCATTTTACAAGATTTTTAATGTCATTGTTTTTACAATGTTTGTATAAGGCCGAATGGTAGCTGCCAAGCAAATACACTTTCATTTGGGGTTAGCAGGAGAGGCAATTTATAGGTGAATAAAACAGAGTTAAAGTTGACATCTGATATAGCACCTAAATAAAGCCACAATTTTGCTGTTTTAACAACGCTGCACTTGACTAAATTATTCTTCAACAACCAAGCAATTTAATTGTGGATTAGTCAAACAAAGCCAACTTAAAGACAGGGCTGGCCTACTACCTCAAAAAGCCCTTGACAGATATCCATGGACATCTGGTGTTTGAAGGAAAAAGTCTTGATTCAATCCCTGGCTTTTATAAATTGCTTTCAAGGGGCAAGGCTTCGTGGTTGTATTTAAAAAATACCTTGAACAATAGATTAGGATGCATTTTGTTAACCTTAAAAAATTCTCAGGACATTGGCTGCTTTTTTTGCCCTTTTCTGAGTTGTGTATAAAATAGCATTATTCCTTTTGAATGTTTGTCTTGTTCAAGTGAATAGAAATTTGCTGCAACAACTTTGGCAAGGTGCATAGCGTAGCCCACTGTATAATAGGCAGGCATACAGACCCATGGTGAAGAGACATCTGTAGATCCTGCAGACAAGTCTATGTTTCCTAAGGGACTGCTTAGCTCAACACTAGCCAAGTGATAATGTGCCATTTTCCTTGATCCATTAAAAGCTGTTTGACATGATTTATAACCCTGTAACCTGCTTGGGAAGAAGTGCAGCAATGTTAATGTCCTCCTGATGCTCCTCAGGAGGAATAGCCCTGTCTGTTTAGGCTGGTCTTTGATAAATCCTGCTGAAATGCTAATGTTACTACAGATATTTTATTGAACTACAGTAACATTAAATGTTTAGGCGCTGGCATTTCTGTACTGTTCCTGACAGTGCTGTTGCTACAACATTATATTGGTAGAAAATGTATTACTTAATTGTTTCTTTAAATCAGGACTACTACAGTGCCTCTTTACTGTTATTATAAAAAACATTCGAACACCACGTGTTTTTTTTTCTTCAGACATTTGCACAAGGACACATGTATCTGAAATAACTTTAAATCAGTTGTCACTCCTCAGAAAGATAAGTTAACTGCAAGAAAATGTCAAATTTTCTTCAAAAGAAAATTTGTAAAATATAAGTCTCTCACAGCTATTCGCTGTTTTTGATCAAGCAATGAGGCTTATCAATCATGTAATTATGCATAGATACCATCAGCGGGTTCTTGCAAACTCCAAAAATTACGTTACACCCCTTATGCCATGCATTCTTTATAAGTCTGGAAATAAATCTTCCCTCTGACAATACGCTTTTACATGTTATATTCAGATTTTATAGAGGAAATTAATAATTTAAGATCTTATTTCTGACAATGATTAGTCATTATCAAGCTAACGAGCTAATTGACATTTAGATGATTATTGTTAGTAATTTAGATTGCTAGATGTCACTAAACCAAATAAACTAGACATTTCAAATGCTTTTCTTACTATTTTCAATAGGTGCAGTGTCTGCAAAAGGGTATTTTACGAAGAGAATCAGGATTTTGTTGCAGTTGCCAGAAGTGCTTACTTTTGTATTAATATGGGGTGCTGTACCATTGTAATGATGATACCCTTTCAGCAGAAAATACTTTTCATAGCCTACCTACTAAATACAGTCCAGAAAGTCTAGAAACCCAAAATCATGCTCAAGTATAACTACATGAGGCACTCGGTGATTTGCAGTGTTAGTTATTACAGTAGCATGTGAATTTTTTTATTTTTCCAAATGAATTACAGGCCTCCTTTTTTAGGGTGATTTAAGCTTTTTTGATGTATGTTTTTATCAGTTTATTTTATTGCATCTCAATCCACTTGCTTGCTGTAAATCACTACATGTAAGTGTTGTTTTTGTTTGTTTTTTGGGTGCATTTATTTGTTGTTCTTTGCATTAGGCCATCTGTCATTGGTATGAACTTCAGAGGAACTGAGGGACAACCACAAAAAGGAGGCTTATAATTGGTCCACAGAGAATAAGGGCCTGTTCAAGGGAACACTCTTTGGATGAGTACTGATTATAGGAAACAGCAGGTGCTCATGTTGGCAGGATCCTACCATTAAAGCAGGAGTTCAAGCCTTCTCAGTGGACCGTCAAATCTTGTTTTATTATTTTCTGGTAATCTTCCTGTACATAGCTGATACAGAATGAATTAGGAAAACTAGAAAAAAAAAATATTATACCTTATCAAATAGACTTTTTCTCACTGTGTAAGCAGCTGAATTTATGCAGTTGTTTGGTACAATGGCAAGAAATTTGCTGAAAAATATGAAATTGAGGACATTTCAACCTTTAGCGTTTATCGGTCAAATTAAATTTGATTTTACAAAGCTGTTAAATTGAGTTTAGGTCAGCTTGGGCATATTAAAACTAGTTGCTAAATCTCCCCATTTAATTATTCTTTGTCTATATGTTGCAGAATTCTTTAACAATTTTATATTTTTATTTTTTTTCACATACTGTAGGAATATGTTTTCCCTAGGCATCAAATAGGTATGTTTGGCTTTCCGTATAGTCCTTCTAAAAGGAAGTTTTCACTTATCACAGTTCCCACCGTCAAAGATAACCATTTGAGAGTGGTTTACTGAGGAATTTGAGGGCAAAATGTATTTTAAGGCTAAATTGTATTTTAAGGCTGTTTCATGCTTGAGGCACACAGTCCTGCATGTTTAAGGTCTGTAGCCATATCACTGAACCCAATATGCAATTAGTGCTCTTACTGTCGGGGCAATCTAGTTTGATTACTAAACATTGGCAATGAGCATATCAACTGAACTGAATTGTATCCATATATACACATTTCTCCATTTTACTCTGTTAGCCTTGAAAATGAGCACATCAAGGAAACCTGAGCTGTTATATAATCTTCTAATCATATCTAATTCATGAAAGGACCATTACACTGAATTGAACAGACAACAAAAGAGTTTTTGTAGTGAAGATACTGTCAAAAACAGCATATTGCTGGGAAAAGCTTTAACCAAAAACACAGTGAATTTGCTTTGAAATGTGTTGTTTCAATTTTGCTGGCTTTATCAGCATTATTTGTCATACTTATCATCTTATTGTCTTTTTATTCAATTGGTTTAGTTCATTCTAATGATTTGAAACTAGATGGTTAAAAATAAACATCTAGTTCCCTGTTCCCTTTGCAAAATTTCTGAAAACAATTACAGGACCTATAAACTATTTACCTACTAACATATTAATTTTAAGGGATAAAAAGAGCTATTTTTAAATGAGGTTGTGTAAACTAGTAGTCAATAGTATCCTATCAGAGGTAACACTCCGCTGGCTCAGTTTGGAGAAAGAGAAGTGAGGATGGTCGTCATCCCGGGGTACAATGGAGGCATGTGAAACAGTGAAATCCTTCTAATGACCAGTAATGTACCATTTTGTCAGTAATAAAAAATAAAAACCCAGTGATATTTTTATCGCAGAGGGGGGTGATGGTGTAACATGGACTTTTTGGTAAATTCCCATCAATTGTTGTGTGTGGAAACCCTTGACTTTAACAGTCCCATGAAGAGAAACAGGGACAATAACTTGATTCTATTCATACCTGAGCAGAAACACAAATTGATCATCAACCCCCAGAACTGCCATCTAGGAGCCAAATAATGCAAAATCCCTCTTTCTGAATGAGCAATTAAATAGCAGCAATAACAATATACCAACATGTTTACTTGAGAGTTGCACCAGAGTTGCAACTTGCCGAGATACAAAACTTACACAGTTTAACATTTACCAATTTTGTAAATGTCAATTTTTTTTCCCTTTGTTTGCGTTATTGTTAAATTATGTGTAATTTAAAAGATGTTTGTTCAATGCACAGAACGCAAATATTGTAATGCAGTGCTGTAAAATATCTTTGCATAGAAAACAAGTGCTACTGGTTCACATCACAGGATAATGAGCTGACAGAGACCCTCTACGGACAAACAGAGCTTGGTTGGAGGTGTTGGTGAAAGCTATGCTAAGTTATTCAAATAAACAGCTTTTGTTAACAGTCCCCTGGCTAAGGATGATTAAGTTTTGCTGTGGCCGGTCACATATATAACTTTTGACCACTAGGGGGCCTAGACCTGAATGTTCATCCCCTGTAAATGGTAAATGGACTGAACTTATATAGCGCTTTTCCAGTCATGCTGACCACCCAAAGCGCTGTACACTATAGCCACATTCACCCAGTCGCTCTCACTAACGCACACACATTTATACACCGAGACGCAGCTCGGTAGGCAACTTGGGGTTAGGTGCCTTGCCCAGGGGCACATCGACATGTGGCAGGGGGAAGGGTTGTGGAATCGAACCCACAACCCTCAGATTGCCAGACGACTACTCAACCCACCAAGCCACAGTCGCCCGTAGGCCACTAGTGACACTGCACTGTTGCAAAATCAAAGAGACTTCCTCCATGTTGAGCAGATCGAGAGCGGATGAAGACAAGGCCACATTTACCCCTCCAGAGGATATCAAACATCAGAGAACAAAAAAATATGTCTGATCGGGTAAGTGTTACATCTTTTTTGTTGTCTGTTAAAGTTCATAGTGTTCTAGTTATTTGTGTAGCTATATTATCTCCCGTTTGTGGTTAGGTTTTTAGTAGAATTTTCTTTTGTAATATACTTTCTGTGTTTCGGTATAAAACCATATAATACTACAATAAAATGTTTGCAGAAAAAAAAATCATACAACTAAGTTTTCTTTCTTTTGCACATAGCCTACATAAATGTGACAACAAAATGCCATCAGTTTGTGAATCAATGATACTGCAGGGAGGCTGATCGCCTATCTGCTTTCTGACTCCACAGCACCATTATATCAACACTTTATTATCACTAGATTTATGATTTGTGTTTGTTTTTTCCCAGTCATCATTCTCTTCAATGTTTGAAGAATCTTCTGAGTCTCCCATTGAAACAGAATGAGGGAAAGGACGCAGCAGAGCAAGGGAGAAGGTAAGAGGGACAGAGAGGGGAAGATCCAGGAGCAGTGGGTGAGGAAGACAGAGCAGACCACAGGCTCAATCATATGATTATGAAAGGCTGCAGAAACTTCAACAGAGGAAAAAAGCTGACTTGCAGGTTTCTGAATATATATATATATACACACACACAAGACATATGCATATACATAAGGTCGCTCCTCCTTCAACATTATTTTGTAATAATAATGGTAAAGAGCTGTAGGTTGACTAATGCATTATGTACGTTCTAAGCCAGACTACAATCAATTGCAGTTCCTCAAAGAGATACCCTGCTCCAATTAGTGCTTGACAGAGTGCCTGGTCTACTTTTTGACCTCCTATCACTGCAAGATAACCCTCAACCTTGGCAGAAAATATGCATTGGTGTGTTTGTGTTCCAATTGCAGAGAAATGCCTACGGATATAGGAACCTGCAGACCGTTGCCTGTAAACCTACCAGTCTAATAACGATGCAAAAAGAGAATGGGTTTTGCATCCTGACTGCTCTTTCAGCAAACTCCAACAAGCAAATTCTTTAGGAAAATCTGCTCTTGTTTTTCCTCTGGAGCAATCCCTGTCTCATTTTCTCTTTTTGGCCTCCTCGGACATAGGTTCACTCTTTTTTCTTCCCTTGGTCATGACAAACTTTGACTCAAGGATGAGAAAAGCAGAAGCGTGTGGTAGCTCTCATGGTTATGGGGTGCTCAGACTGCCGTTAAGGGGCGCTCTAGGTCACATGACTTTCTGAGTGACGTATCTGTGCCACTCAAGTAACATAGCCGGGTTTTTGAAAAGGGCAACCGGCACAGACCATCAACACACGCCGAGTGCTGCATATTGACATGGAAAATCAAATAATATATCTCAAATTAGTCTAATATGTGGGTCAAACGTTAGGTGTTGGGGATTTAAAGAAGAGTATGCTTCATACTTGGAGTACAATGACCTACTGGGGACACCAGCATCTTATCTTAGGGAGGCAGCGAAAGGAGTGATGAGAGGTAAAGTAATTTAAGTCTCATCTCATAAAAAGAAGATAGAAAACAAAAACATTCAGGAATTAAAAGGAACCATCAAGTTACTAGAAGCCTCCCAGGATGAGGGAAATCCATCCATCCATCAATCCATCCATCCATCCATCCTCTTCCGCTTATCCGGGGTCGGGTCGCGGGGGCAGCAGCTTCAGTAGGGAGGCCCAGACGTCCCTCTCCCCAGCCACTTGGGCCAGCTCCTCAGGAGGAATCCCAAGGCGTTCCCAGGCCAGCAGAGAGACATAGTCCCTCCAGCGTGTCCTGGGTCTTCCCCTGGGTCTCCTCCCGGTGGGACGTGCTCGGAACACCTCACCAGGGAGGCGTCCAGGAGGCATCCTGACCAGATGCCCGAGCCACTTCAACTGGCTCCTCTCGACGTGGAGGAGCAGCGGCTCTACTCTGAGTCCTCCCCGGATGACTGAGCGCCTCACCCTATCTCTAAGGGAGAGCCCAGACACACTACGGAGAAAACTAATTTTAGCCGCTTGTATCTGGGATCTCGTTCTTTTGGTCATGACCCGAAGCTTGTGACCATAGATGAGGGTAGGAACGTAGATCGACCGGTAAATCGAGAGCTTCGCCTTTTGGCTCAGCTCTCTCTTTACCACAACGGACCGGTACAGCGCCCGCTTCACAGCAGACAGCACACCAATCCGCTGGTAAAGCTGGGCAAAAATACATACGGCAAAAATAGAATTAAACAAATATATTGAAAAGATAAATACATTTTCAATACAAAGACTTCAAATAGAAAACTTGAACATGGCAATAACTCAGGAAGCTTCTTAGCTAATCCGCTAAAAATAAATAAAGAAAAAAACAACCAAATATGCAGTATATGATACTGAAAGTATAAACAACACCTTCCGAGATTTCTACAAAGCTTTATACACGTCACAGTTAAACCCATCAGATAATGATATTGTTCAATTTCTGGATAACATAACACTTTTGTTATAGATGGATATTATTAATGTTAACCTTTACCATGTACTTATGCAAAGAGACATGATTATATGTCAATTCTGGAATATTCTGGTACTGACATTCCACAGAAAGTTGCAGGTCTTTAGATGCAGAAAAAACATTTGATAAGAGTTAATTGGACATTTTTGTTTGCAACTCTACATAAATTTGGCTTTGGAACTTTTTTTTTTACAATTTGGTTAAAATGTTATACAGGTCCCCAACAGCATGTGTCAGGACAAATAACCAAACATCTTCCAGCTTTTGTCTCCAGAGAGGCACTTGGCAAGGATGCCCACTTTCCCCTCACTGTTTTGCATTTTATGGAACAATTAGTAGCAAAAATTAGACAAACTAAAGATACACTACACTACAGAAGACTAAAAGATAAAGGAGGACTAGATCTGCTTAACTTTCACCACTACTTAGCAAATGGGCTGCAATACATCTCAAAATGGTTAAAACATAACCCTTTAGATGAGTCCTGGCTAGACAAAGAACAGAAAATACAGGATAATATCAATATTTCTGATTTGCTATTTATTAGTTCAAATATAAATGCTTTACAAATATCCACATCAGCTAATTTTTCTGAGGTTTTGGTGGGTTTTATTATGATCTGTTGTCCACTGATGAGGCCGTGTGAATGTCAAAACTGAATACCAAAGGACCTGTTCAGGGGCGGTCAGCATTATCTCTTTGCTCAAAACGGTCAGATCAGAAAATGGGTTATCTTTCTATGTAGGTTGTCATATTCTCCAATCAGAGCACACCTTTAAGTGAACAGCCTTCCCCCTCCGCCTCCCTTTCCCCCGTTCATTTCTCCCCCCAGCTGATGCACCGGCTTTGATCCCCAAAGCCTGTGGACCGTACCGATAGCCGAAAAAGGACTTTATTCCGCCCAAAATACAATGGACCATGGGACCTCTCCTCTGCCCGCCACTAAGGCCTACGTCCTGGAGAAGACACAAAAGGAAAAGACGCGGATCCTGCGGGGGTTTCTGCACCAGGCTAATGGCTAATCCACACCGGCCGCCCTATCCAGTCTCCTCCTGGCGAATGTTAGATCATTCATCAATAAAATGGATGAAACCCATCTGAGAATCGCCTCAAGTAAGTCGGACAACTGTGTAGGGATTTTCACGGAGATCTGGCATAATGACTCGGTGCCTGATGAGGGGGTAGAGCTAGCAGGCCGCCCTGTATACTGGGATGATCGAAACAAGGCGTCTGAGAGACAAATAGGAGGATTAATTATATACAGGACTGTCTCAGAAAATTGGAATATTGTGATAAAGTTCTTTATTTTCTGTAATGCAATTAAAAAACATGAAATGTCATACATTCTGGATTCATTACAAATCAACTGAAATATCGCAAGCCTTTTATTGTTTTAATATCGCTGATTTTGGCGTACAGCTGAAGAAAACTAAAAAATCCTATCTCAAAATATTAGAATATCGTGAAAAAGTATACTAGTAGGCTATTCAACTAATCACTTGAATCGTCTAAACACTCCCGAAACACTGCAGGGTTTCCTAAGCCTTGAAAAACACTCAGCTTGGTTCAGTAAACTAAATCACAAGTACAGTATGGTAGTGGTTAAGAGACGACATAAGATTCTCACAGTAACTGGTGTACTGACCATGGCATTACTGTCCTTTACTGGCCTGCCAATTCCCCTGACCTGAACCCCATAGAGAATTTGTGGGGTATTGTGAAGAAGAAGCTGAAAGACACCAGAGCCAACAATGCAAATGAGCTAAAGGCCGCTATTGAAGCATCCTGGGCATCCATAACACCTCAGCAATGCCACAGGCTGATTGCCTCCATGCCACGCCGCATTGATGCAGTAATCTGTGCAAAAGGATTTTTGAGTTTTCTTCAGCTGTACGCCATTATCAGCGATATTAAAACAATAAAAGGCTTGCGATATTTCAGTTGATTTGTAATGAATCCAGAATGTATGACATTTCATGTTTTTTAATTGCATTACAGAAAATAAAGAACTTTATCACAATATTCTAATTTTCTGAGACAGTCCTGTATGTACATAACACCTGGTACACAGCAGTTAAAAAGATCGGAAGTTTCTGTTCCCCCAACCTGGAATATCTAGCATTTACGTGTAGACCTTTTAAACTGGCTAGAGATTTCACTCAGTGATTATTATTGCTACATACATCCACCCCAAAGCTAATGCTAAGAACGCCGATTTTAGCAGGGGATTTTAATCATGTTGAGCTTAAAGCTGTGCCCCCCAAGTTCCATAAATTCATTATGTTCTCAACCAGAGACAGTAATATATTATATCAAATCTACTGCAATATCCCACGAGCATATAAAAACTGTCACAGCTCCACACTGTGCATCGGATCACATTGCGGTGGTGCTGATACTTTCCTACAAGCCATTGCATACAAGCCACTGAACACTGCATATGCACGAGTTGTGAATATGCCGTGTCAAACTTCTACCCCTGATCTTCTCTGCATCTGTAGTCCTGTTGGCATCAAGGATGTTGTTGTCCAACCATGTCTCCATTAAGATCGCTACACAACTGTCCATCTTACAGCAATCCTCAGTCAGATTTTGTCCAGTTTGTTGGCGAGTGATCTACTTTTGGCTAGGAGGAGACTGGCAGAGCTGATTTGCATGTGTTAGCCTTTAGCCTAGTGTGTGCAGTCTGCCCCATTTGCTCTGCTTTTGCTTACTTTTCTACCTACATCTCCTAGGTCACAGAAGTGGGATGGCAGGAGCCTCTGTGAACTGCTGCAGTTCGGGGGGTATAAAATCTGTTTTTTGCAGCTTGTAGAGTCCATAAAGTTCAAGGGGTTTTCCCAGTTCTACCAGTTCAGTCCTACTGTACTGGATTAATGCTGGGAGTGGTGCAAACACGAACAAAAACACAAAGACAAACATAAAGAGCCGAGTGCCACAGCAGATATCCGCACTGCCATCTGTTCTGTTCTATTGGTCTGTTCTGTAATTCCTTCCTGGCTCCAACATTTTCTCTGATCCTTGTAAGTTTTTCCATTATTAATTTTCATCATCTTACCATGGCTCTGTCTCATCGTTGCCACACTTTGGGTCTGCAACACCATTTCATGACAAGGACTAGTTAAAATAAAAGTACATGAATGTGCTTTATATAAAGAGGAACACCAACAATAAAAATGTGTTTTGCCTGTACTTTGGTCAGCTTAATCACAGCCACCCAGAAAAAAAATGTATTACTTGTTTTATTCATTTATTTAATATTTATTTTCGCTGATTATTTGAACTATGATTTGGCACTATGAGCTGGCATGCCCATAAAAAAACATGAGGGTTAAGTGAAGTGAAGCCAATAGTACTGCGATGGCAATGTTTTAAATATGTATGCTACTAAAATAAACATCAGTCTTATAATACAACAGATGTCACAACTATAGATATGAGTTTGTTTAACCCGCAAAACAAGCAGTGCTGTGTCACTGAAACATTACCACTGTGCTCCATCTACAATTCATTACATGTTATTTGTGATTTCCTCTGTGATAGTAACATGATACATCAGAAAGGCCAATAAATTTTCTCCTGTAACGCCTCTGTTTCTCAGCCATTCGCTTGAATAAACTTGCAAAAAAAGAAGAAGAAAAAAAGGTACTGAGACATTGTTCTGCTGATAATTGAACATTGCCTGACTCTAAATTACGTCTTGCTCTGATGGATCGTCTCACAGGAATAAGAGGGAGAACTGGGGGAAGGATTTCTTGGATGTTTGTTTGAAAGATAATTTACCAAAGCATTCAATCTATATAATCGTTTTAACTCTCGAAGTGCGAAAAGCAAAGGTCCACTAGGAGGAAAATGGATCAAGCCTTTAATCGTACTATTTGCTTCAATCTGTGGTACGACAATAACCCAGTGATTGTAGGAAATAGTCTGAAATGAAGGAATTGCAGCATGTTTCCTTGTCAGCTCTTATAAAGTGGAGATGTGGAAATTAAATCTTGTTTTCTTAAAATCATAATACATGAAAAAAGACCACTGATTACAGTACATTCTTTAACTTAAGTTATCCTTCAAAGATAATGATATTTTGTACATTTGTATATCTAACAATTAACCAATTGTTAAAACTTGGGTTTGATTCCAACACAACATCAAGGATTCTTGCATGCTGTGTGGTTGTTAGCCCTGTTGAGATTATCCTTGTATTTTTGGGACCAAAATCAGCGCCTTACAAAAAACCTAAAAACATTTCCAGTAAGCAACAATAAACATGAATGCCTGCTGATGTCCAAAAGCATGAACAGTACTTCAGGATAATAGAAAGGAAACAGTGACACAAATAAGCATTCATTTTAAGCAAGGTATATACAAACACATTCTCCAAACACACATGTCGAAACTAATGGGCTTCAACAGCAGAAGTCCATGAAAACTGAAGCTACAACTTACAAAGACTTACAAATATTTAACTATATCATATTGGTAAACATTAGCCAGTGTAATTAGTTCTTACTTAATCTGCATCATTCAGATGCAGTTTTGGCATACAGAAACTTAAAGCATGGATCAACCCTGCCTTGTAGAAATGGTTCAGATATTGGTGGCAACAGTGCAGTAGTGAGGAAGATATTTTCTAGGTGCAGTGTGTAGCCCTTAGTAACAACTAAGCATAATTTAAATGGCACAGCCACTGAGTCTGGATGCAAACTGTGTATATCCTTTTGTCACCACAGGGTACCCATTTTTTTTTATTGCTACTTTGAGCAGCTTAAATCATCATATCACAAAGCTCAGATAATCTCATACTTTTCAATTCAATTCAATTTTATTTATAAGGTGCCAATTCATGATACATGTCATCTCAAGGCACTTCACAAAGTCAAATTCCATCAAATTATACAGACTGGTCAAAATGTTTCTTATCTAAGGAAACTCAGTAGATTGCATCAAGTCTTGACAAGCAGCATTCACTCCTCCTGAAAGAGCGTAGAGCCACAGTGGACAGTCGTCTGCATTGTCCATGGCTTTGCAGCAATCCCTCATACTGCGCAAGCATACTGTATTCTAGGACAGGATAATTAGTCACTGTACCCCTGATATTCTACAATCACCAAACCTTAATCCAATAGAATGTTTGTGGCATGGTGGAATCAAAAATTCACACCATGGATGTACAGTCTACAGCTTTAACAGCATAATGGTATTATTTATATTTTGACTAAAATCTTAGATGAACATTTTCAACTCATTGTTTAGTGTTTACCAATGAGAATAAAGGCAACTTTGAAAGGAAACTAACTTTTAACAGGGCACGAACATGCAAGTGCCTGCCTGGTACAAGCAAGGCACACAGAACAAACGTGCACACACACACACACACACACACACACACACACACACACACACACACACACACACACACACACACACACACACACACACAATTTGGAGAGACCTGCTAATCTAACAGTCATACTTTTGGTTTTAACTCAAATATCTGCCACACCCTCAAGAAAAAAAGTTTCATGGCAGAACTACTGCTTTGTCATTGAGACAGAAGAATGCATGTTTGGTATGAGGGATTGCTGCAAAGTCAGCATGCAAGTGACTGTCCAGGGTCGCTGCATGCTCTTTCAGGAGGAGTGAATGCTGCAAGTCGATGACTTGATGCAATCTGCTGCATTTCCATAGATATAAATTATTTAACCAATCTTTATAGTTGGATTAAATTGACTTTGAAAAGTGCCTTTAGATTATTTTTCCCCACTTGAGTACTTATGTGTTTTCAAAGTGTTCCTTTAATTTTTTGAGCAGCTTATAAGCGTGATATCTATGTTAACTATATCCTTTATTTTTTTAATCCCTAAATGTCTCTGATATAGTGGAAGAACTCCTCTCCTCCCCATGCCAAACACAAAAATGGTCTGGCCAGTAACACAACTTCTGAGTTCATTAAGCTGCTCCAGTAGAGTATAAAATGCTTGTTTCGCTACAGGCAGTGAAAAGAAAATTTGCAGTTTTAATCTGTCCCTCCGCTCTGGGTCAGGCAGCTGCTCCATCACTTTGATATAAACAAACGGTTCCGTTTCTTCCACCTGAGGAGACAGCCTCAAGCTGCAGGTATAGCCTAGCTCCCGTTTGCTCTCCCAATCAACTTTACCTCCAGCCTAGCAGCTGGACCTCTCTCATCTATGTGTCCTCTGCTCTAATGGGGCTAACAAACTCGGTAGTTTCTGTCAGAGACATGTTGTATATTCTTGCTAGTGAAAGTTATAATTAGAACAGGTCCAATAAGTAACATTTGGAGGCTGGTAAACTTTAATGACTGTGCTGTTTCATAACCTGCTCTAGATTTATGTTAATACCGAGTGTATCCTCTTTGCTGCACCTGCAAAATGGATTTGTGGCATTTGAGTGACATGAAGGTACTGCGGTAGAACCTCAACTGCTAAAGGAAGGTTCGGCTCATGGCATTCATAGCTCAAATAAAAACATGTCACACAAACAGGAGCTTAAAATTGAAATTATTTAGAGCACCCAGCTTATGGAAAACCAGAAGTGCCACAGTACAAAAATTTTAAAAGTCTAAAAATGTATATTTATACATGTGAAAATGTTAATGAAACTGGAGACACATCTCTCACACAAATTAATCTATCTTTATCTCAAATTATAAAAAAATAATAAATTAATTTCATACATATTTTTGTTTTATGGTCATGGCATGACATAGTTGATTTATTTATCTCTCCGGCTTACCAATCATCATCCCTCAGAGGGGCTAACAATGCAATAGAAAAGGTGATTATTCTACAGCTGTTCAGGTGGACCATTGACATTTTTAAGTGATCCATAACAGCAGTTAAAGGTTATTTATCATGTAATTGAGCACAGAAGGAAATATAGTTAAGCATGGTATTATTATACCATATATTTTATTCAAAATTTGAAAACCCAATCTAAATATTTCATAGAGTAATAAATTAAGAGCTTTAAAATATATTGAAAAGAATGTTTAATGTTTAGTTATTTCAAATATATATATCCTATTCTATTCAAAATATAAAATACAGCAATGTATTTAATAGGTTTGTTTTGGATTTGTGTTTCTGTTTTAGGAACTTAATTTAGAACTATGGAAGAAAATCAGCATAGGAGGAGGAAGAAGGCTAGAAGAGAAGAAGGGAGAATAGTAATCACTAATACTATTATTGAAATGGTAAATATTGGTTAATTTGCATCTAGTTACAGAATACCACTGGTGAGGGCCCATTTAAAGCCGCAATGAATCCACCTCAGTTTACTAACTTTATTTATTTATAAAGCACCTTTAAACAATTATGGGTGTGACAAAGTGTTGCACAAATAAAAGATGAAACATTTAAAACCTAAAATAAATGGAAAACAATAAGAACCGACAATTAAAAGAAACAATAATAGAAATAATAAAACAATAAAACAGAGTAAAAACTAAAAATATCATGGTATGTTAAAAGCCAAGGAATAAAAATGTGTTTTTGATAAAGTGTTTTAAAAGTGGACAGGAAGTGTCTCATCTGATTTTGAGAGGGTGATCATTCCATAGCCTTAGAGTAGCAACACTTAAAGGTCCGTCCTTTTTGAGCTTCCTTTTAGACTTCGGTGCCTCCAGGAGCAGCTAGTCATCTGTGAGGTCCTCACAGCCATATTACCACATTTTGGCGCTCCTTCTTGTGGAGATTTGTAAATATAAACATCTTTATCATTCGGCCCAAAAAGATCACAATGATCAACAAATTGTTAACATTTCACAGAAATACATCGCCATCACTCTTGGAAGAAAGTAAGAGGCTTAAACGTTGGAAACAAATGTGTTTTCTACTTCTGCATGTGGTGGGATGCAGTCACTGATCTCTATTTATTCACTGGATTGCTAAGTGGCCCGAAAAACTAAAGTCACTGGCCGCCATCTTGCTACTCTCTACTCAGACAGAATCACAACATAAACATGCCGAAGTGTGCAGCATTTGGCTGCAACAGCAAGCAGTTTTCTGGCTATTATTATTATTATTATTATGCAGAAATGTGTGTGTGCATACACACGCTGTGTATGTAATGTATAGATATGCATGTACACTTGAGTGTGCATTTTGCAAATTTATGTGATTTTTCTAGTGTAGAATGTGAAGCTCTGTGGAGTGCTTAAATTGGTTCATTAATTTAGCTTTATTGTAAATCTATGTCAGATTTAAAGGCTAATGCACAGACAACATAAAAGGATATGGCATTTGACATTTTAAAAAGTCTTAAGCACCCCTGAACATGAGAAAATCATCGTTGTTCGATGCTGTAGCGCACCTATTCCCTAGTTACTGGATGAAAATAGGAAGTACCAATATGGCGGCTGGTGGCTTCACAGCGACGTGTACTACCAACGGCCAATCGGCAATCCAGTGAATAAATAGAGGTCAGTGAGTGTAGTATGCTTGCCGCAGGAGTGCAACACTGCCCACTAGAGTCTTGGAAAACAGTGCTACCTCAGAGGAAAAGCTGCATGGAGCGTAAATACTCCAGACGTTGTGTCCACAAGTCTCATTTTTGTGGGAAACCTACGTGCGTCAAGCATAAAGCAACCATAAGAGTGGATCTCAGAGAGCTAAGTTGGGGCAAAACCAAGTAAACTTTTAAAGACAAGTAACAGGATCTTAAAATGGATTCTAAAATGCACAGGCAGCCAGTGGGATAAAGCCAGGGTAGGGGTGATGTGCTTCTTCTTACCAGCTCCAGTTAGAAGTTATGTTGTTCGGGGCCAGCACAGGTTTCTTCGGCTCTAGTCCGGAGTAGGGTCCAACCAAGTGGACTCAAGTGGAGTTTTGCTTTTCAGTGACTGGCTGAGGAGCATGGAGGAACAAGAATGTTTTCTCTGAGGATGTCCGAAAAAAAAAAAAAAAAAGCGACGTTATTACTTAATGGGTCAAATTAAAATATGATTTTACACTTTACAACCATGAACCACACCTGAAGGGAAAAAAAAGAAAGAAAAATTACACTTTAGCTTTTTATACGCAGACATCAAATCTGTGAATTGTCCAGGGCTTTCTCTCATTTTAAACACACCAAAAGTTGTAAAGTTTTGTCTCTAAACAGTGTTTGGTTCAAAAATGTATTCACGGCCCGTGAGTCAGGCTGCTGTCTGCCTTTCCTGGGGGAGAAGAGAAGCAGGTGAGGGCTGCCCGCTCCTCTGAACAAAAATCACTCAGTGCAAAATGCAATAATTCCACTGCAGCTAGACAGTGGGGTCTCACTTAGGCTAGGTTTCCAACCTTTTCCAGACATCATCACAGCTAATCTTTATATCCAATTAAAACCAAAAATGTTTAACAAAAACCTTCCATGATAACATAGTTATAATTCCAATTACATAGTTTTCTTGGACCAAGTAAGATTACCATGAAACATACTTTAATTAAATGATAAATCTCAAATAGCTTCATCTTCTTGATATTGATTCAAATGAGGACGGTCCAGATAGCTCTGGCCTGAAAAGAAAATGTTGCGCCCCCACTTTTTCATTATATCATGCAAAACACTAATAAAACAACATGTGTATGACAAAAATAACCTATCTACATCATGTCTGTACACATGTTTAACAGGTTTAAAAAAAAAGTGAATGGTGTGTCAGACACATGTAACCGAAACTCTTCTACCTCTGACAGTTACTTACAGAGGAGCATTACCTGACCTAAATGGTTGAAATCTCAAATGTCCTTGCTAAATGATGGAAAAATGTTCATTCTTTCTCCAATTTCTCACTCCATTGCCCTTCTCTTATTTCTTTCCATTTTTTCTTTTCCCTATTGGATTTTCACAGCCCACTCTACAAGTTGTGTGCAATCTGTCAGTCATGTGTAGCCTTTGTCAAGTTTTCAGCTAAGACCTGGATAATCCTGCCATCGCTTAGGCTGTTAACTCCCTCATTACAGAGTATATTAGCCATTGCAGCCCTCTAATCCTGTGTTCTTTCACTTCGGCCCATTAGGGATCCTGGTGGATTACCGTAACAATCACACCTCCTTTCCTTGATGGCATGTTGGGATTAGTATTAAAATAAATAGTGTGCGTGTGTCACAGAAGTGAAAGCAAAGCTGTGGTTTGAAGATAGGAAAAGACACTTGAAAAATGGACGTTTTACACTCTCAGAATTAAATTAATAGAGACAGTAAATAACTCTGGAGGTCTAATGATAAATGTAATGATGCCAAGACAATGTTTAACAAATAATAATAATAGTAAAAAAATCTGTTTACTTGAAAGAAAAAAAAATTCTAGACAAGGTAAAACAATTTATATAATTGTTCAAAAACTTAATTGTCTTAGAAATCATCAAAAGCAACCTGAAGAATGAACTCTCTACAGTGTAATAAGTAAATAAATGAGTGTTGAATTTCTGAATGGACAGAGCAGAAAGTGCTTTCAGTTTGGTATTTTCACCCATAAGTATCCTTGTAATGTTGAAGCTAGCTAACGGCAGGAGAATGTCGGAGTAAATTAAGACTGTTTTGTTTCCTAAATGATCCAAATTCTTTTAATAGTGTTCCTTTGGAGAGACATTTATATGGCCATTATTATAAAGCTACACCTAACATGTACAAATTGCTATGACTTATTATAGCCCATAATTCAGGAATATCATTGGCTGATAATCAAGTGCATTCTTTGATAAAACACGGGAAACAGTACATCATATGACTGAGCTGCATAGCTCACATATCAGCTTTCTTTCTCTCCTTGTTATATGAGATAAAAACTGTTAATAAAACTTGAGTCTCAGAACAGGAGTCCAAACCAAGCTTTAAGTCTTTAATTTTTGAAACTTAAAGTAGCACTGTGTAAGTTTTGACCCAATTATTAGCTTAATTTGAGATACATTTAATTATTTCTCACGTCAATATACAGCACTTGACAAGTATGGATGCTCAGGGCAGGCTGTCTGCTCTGACTGCACGCGGGTTTCAAGACAAGGCTGCAGCAGCTGTCTGTGTGAGACAGGGCTAAGAGAAGTGTGAAGGGGCTCACAGCAGAACTCGCCGCTGCCTCAACACAACAAGTGCAGAATGATTGGGGCTTTCACAGGAAATCACCAAAAACACATAAGAAAGTTGCTAGAGTTTTTGCTAGTCGCTGTTTTGAAAAAAGGTCACTGGATGGGTTTGAAAAGTCGCTCAATATAGCGAGAAATTTGCTAAATTGGCAGGAGTGACCAGGTTCAAGGCCAGTGTTCACAAAAAGTGCACCAAGCGTAATCTGCAGGACATTTTAAAAAGTGGAGCCATATGCCGTTTCTCAATATGCCTACTTAAGCGTTCTCGTGTGCTCGTGACACGTCATCAGCCTCAGCTTGAGTGCTGTTCCAATTGCCACCGGACCGAGAACGGACCTAATCCCTGGATGTTGTTCTCGCCCCGCCCTCTTTATGGAGCATGCATCAGAGCAGACTTGTGTGTTCTTCAGACTGACCGCTTTCCCAGAATGCACCGCGGTGTAATTGTTTTAGATATTAAAAATATTATTGTTTTTAAAAAAAACATCACCTTAATTTTATTAACAGAAAATTTTACACCCCATTTATATGACAATTCCTCTACCTTTGTAATAGTTTCCTGTAATTTCTTTATTAAAAAAAAACAAGTTCTTTCCTCTTTTCCAAATTGCCCCATCATCCGCAAAAAAAAGAAAACCTCATTCCACTTTCAATTTCATAAAACATATCAATAATTATAGAAAATAGTAAAGAACTCTGTGAAGGTTTTACATAGACCAGCCAAAGAGAGGTTGAAAATTTTCAAAATATATTCTTAATTTATTACAAAAATACAAAAATTATTTAAAAAATGATAAATTGGGGCCCAAAAACTGATGTCAACACAACAAACGACAACTTAGGTAATAACACAAAGAACTCAAGCACAAAACTGACCTAACAAACGAGACATGAGGGGGAACTTAAATAGTGGCTGATCAGACCACTGCTAATTCACACACAGAGGTAATTAAACACACAAGAACTTAAACAAACACTAGTCAGCACATTACTAAATCTTTAAATTGAATAAATATTACTATTGAACTAAGTTACAAAAAGAAGAAACATTAACGAAATGGTAAAATTAAATAAACTAAAGGCCAAATTCCGCCTTCCCCTGCCAAACAAATGGAACAACCCGCTGAGGAAGCTTGACAACCATATAAGGACATCAGCTGGAGCTCATCTGTATGATGATTTCAGCAGCAGGTCCAGAGGAAACTGGTAACTCAAAACAAGAAATTAATTTGTTGCATTTAACAAAAAATACAAGAGAACTGGCAAACAAAGTTAAATAAATGTGTGCACTGCAAATAGTTAACTAAAGAGTCAGACTAATGACAACAATAATCTAAAAAGAATCTAAACTACTCAAATCAATATGTAAAGTAATATTAAGGAAGAACAGAAACCCATTACCCTTCCTGCCTCTGTGTGACAGTTGGGACAGCTGTCACAAACTCACAATACTTCCTTGAGGTGTACTATTCTCAGCAAAGTATTTTTGATAATAACACTGTCCTACCCTAACTTGAATGGTTCTGCCAAACAAAAGAATATCTTAATCCATTCAAACATATGACCTGAAACACCAAGTTTTATTAACAATCTTCCTTCCACATCATATCATATGATTTTTCAATGTCAAAAAAGACACCTGCAATATTTTCCTTATTCACATGTTCCCTCCTTATTTCATGTTTTAAACACAAAGATGGATCCATTGTATTCCTTCCTTTCCTAAACCCACTTTGGTAACTAGCCAATTAACCCTTTGTCTCTATATAGTTTATCCATCTGTCATTTATAATTTTTCCATAGCCTTAAAAATGTTAGACATTAAAACGATGGGTCTGTAACTACCTGGATTGGTACATTCTTTTCCTGGCTTCTTTCCAACTTTGTGGCATTTCCCCTTTCTCCCAAGGCTTGTTATGGAGCTCCAGCAATAAATCTTTAGATTAATCACTAAGCTGATATATCATTGTATAACAGATCTGATCCTTGTCTGGCGCAGATTTCTTAAACTTATTTATTGCCGATTTCATTCTGATTTTGAAATTGGTATGTTTAGCAAGTCTGAAGCTTTGTGATATTGGGATAATAAATGTGCATTTTTAAGTATAGTGGTTTCTCTCCTCCTCTGCCCTTCTCCGCCTATATTTTCTGAACTATGGATCTTCACATTTCAGTTTTTTTTCCTGGTTTGAAACTGCTATTGTATTGTTGTCATGTAAATTGGGCATACATACTGTATTTTAATCTCATTCATCTTTTTAATCGTTTCCCAAACTTTACTAATATCAATTTCCCTTCCAACTGAATTACAAAAGGATGCCCAGAACTCCTTGTTTTCCTTTCTAATTGTCCTCCTAACATCAGCTGGTCATTTTTTATATTCAATTAGATTCTGAAAGTTATGATTTCTTTTTAGCAATTTAAAAGCTTTGTTTCGAGATTCAAAAGGTTACTCACCATCATATCAACTTTTTTTGCCAAGAAACTGTTGACATGGTTCTCATATAGTACTGTCTACATATCCTAGTGCATATTTGTTGATATCCTGCTTTCTTCAGTGTGGCCTCCTCCTAGGGTTAAATGGTGGTCTTGCATTGAATTTTGAATTTAACATTGATTTTGGTTGCAAAGTTGGTAGCTCTGCTGCTGTCGGGTATAAAAGCAGCTCTGTCTTAAAAAAAATAACAAAAAAAAACACAGCTCCCTCCATCTTGTGCCTCCATAGCGAGCACTGTTGCACTTTTCAAACTCTCTAGCAATTTCTTTCTTAAAAAAAAGAAAAAAAATCTACCAACTTTTTTTATGTGTTATTGGCAAATTTATGTGAAAGCAACCAATTGTTCTGCCTTTAGTGTCCTGAGGTAGCCGAGAAGGAGCTGCTCTGAGACTGCGGTGAAGTTGGTTTTGGGTTGAACATTGGATATTTGCTATTTGCCTGCCAAGGACAGAGCAAAGAGAAGACAGACCATGCTTCATGTCCACATTACAAATTAATCATGATGCGCAAAGTTGCCGGTGATCCCGTCTGGATTACAAAGGGGGACTTAACTGGAACGGTCCTGTCCTCTATTGCCTCTGCAGCATCGCATTCGCGCATCACTAAGTCAGCACCTTGATCTAGAAGCTTAAATTAAAAATGCTCAAGCCCACTGGTCTCTACAAGACTACCTCAACCTCTGGTGACGAGGGAGGGAAAAATCCTCCACCTCAAAAGACCGAACTGTGGCGTAACTACCAACATAACTCTGTTCACTCTCTATGATTCATTATGGCAAATCAAGCTTGTGGGTGCTGCCCTCCCATCCTGAATACAGCTCCCTCCCCTCCCGCGTATCCCCGCCCACTTTGATGGAATTTTTCACATATGTCCAGGGGAGGGATTTTTCTTATACATGGGGGTGAGTTACACTTTGATAACTTTGTCACATTCTTGTGGCACAATCTTTCTTCTATTTCCACCATGCAATCTTGGAATAGCCTGCTTTGCTGCCTTCATTATTACTTCACAAATATTGGCATTTAAATTATCAACATCTAGATTAATATTTATTTTCCTCATTTCTTGATCACTAATAGATGTAAACAAATCCCAGTTTGCCTTCCAAGGTCAAATTTCTTGTTGTAAACTTTGGATAGTGAGCAATTCCTATTGTTGTATCTGAAATTACCTCGCATGTGCATTTAGCTGCTAATGTGTTAGAAACCAAAGTAAGATCAATAGCTGATTCTGAACCATTCCTAATATTAATTCTTTCCATCATTAAGACATTCTAAATTCTTATTAACCATAAATTCTTCAATCAACCTTCCATGTCCTTCATTATGTGTGCCCCATAGAGTAGTATGGGCCTGATTTTCAAAGAATCCAAATAATGATCGCTTAATTGCATTGAACTGGGAGAGCAAAAAGTGGGCGTGTTGCACCTGATCAAAGATTGCGTCCCTAGTGGATAAGAAATACAATGCAGATTTGGTCCGCCTCATTTAAATGAGCAAAGCTAGTCTTCTGCTGGGATTTTTGGAGCTGCTATCAAAGAAATAGAAGATCATATCCTTAACATAATCACTCCAGACACCCAGGATGCACAAAACCTTTCTTAATGGAGAATTTATGCTGTTAATCGTTGTTTAACAGACACTAATTATTATTCTTTAAAATAAATTAAAAAGATTGTTTTGTCAGCAGATGTTCTGCAAAAGAGACGAAAAAAACTTTTATGTGTTTAATAAGACATTTTTACAGCTGACAAACCAGATTTATCCCTGTTTATCATTATTCTACCTGTTCGTCTCACGGTGGTAAAAAAAAGAAGAAGAAAGAAATCAGTGACGGTGGTCATGTCAAATGCGACAGCTGAGCAGAGCTTCTCCAGCTCCTGTTGATTGAAACCTCCCTCCAATCGATGGAGATAAAGGCGTGTGAGTTTACACCTGAATGTCAGAGGTACTAAATATAGAGGCAAAAACTGCGCCAATTCTAAGTTTACATATTTACATTTGCATATTCCCTCCCTTCAATTTGCGCGATTTGGTCAATATCATGTGATCTGCAAATTCAAGAAGGCACAAAAAAGTTTGTTCTCACTGTCCTGTTCATTTTAGAGGCACAAATTGCTTTGCTCCTGGTTTAACGATCAGTTTTGTACAAATTTAAATCACTTTGTAGCTGTTTTATATGTGCAAACCTTTTGAAAATCAAGCCCATTAAAATCTCTGCAACAAATATTTCCTTCTAAATCCAAATCAATCACATTAATTGTATTCATAGAAAGCTTCTTGCAGGGATTATAGAAATTTAATCTTAATATTCCCATCTTCATTCTAAATTTTATACCTCAATTTAGTACCGGTTCATTATAATCTGTATTGTCATCCTTCATTAATAAATGTTACACAAGATCTTTCATTACCAAAAACCTTTCTGTTCCTCTTAATCATTTTTAATTTCTCCGTCTTATGTTTTACCTGATCTGTACAATTTATCATATAGGCCATGAATAAAATCAGCTTGTCCATTGTTAATCCTGTATCAATTCCTTCTCTCTGATTCTTCTCAACTGATGGTTTATAAGTTCTTAAACTTTCGTTATTTCTTTGAACTGTCTTTACTGCCTCTGCACAGCTTGCTTTGTTGATTGTTTTGACTTTTTGGATTTCAACTGCTCTTTTCCTGAATTGAAATTATCCAAGCGTGACTCTGTGTTGACCGCCAAAGTTGCAGAACTTTTCCCGAACATTATCTTGGCATTCTTTGAACCTATGATGCCCACCACACTTGGGACATCTCTGTCGTCCTTTACAAACTGTGGCAACGTACCCTTACCTTTGGCCTTTAAAGCAACACAATGGTGGGGGAACCTCAAACATCCAACTTTAATTTTAGATGATAAAACCAAATCTTTAAATTCTAAAAGCAAAGACATGCTCACTACTCTTTGGCCATTTTCAGTTCTTTCATTCAGTTGTTTTATTCCACTCGCTTCCCCCTCCATTAATACTTTGTTTGAACTTTTCTAAATCTTCATTTATCGGGATACCACTTATTGACCCATCGTTTGAATTTGTTTTCACCATGAATCGGTTTTTCATGCACAACTTTCTTTTTTACAAATGTTGTCAACATGCTTCGCTTTACTTCTCTGTAAAGTCTTCCCTCAAAGTCTTGGCCATTTCCACATCACCCATGTTTTTCTTCCGTTCCCTGGATAACACTATTGGACTAACATTATTATTTTCATCCTCCTTTCTGAATTTCAGTATTTTTTTTCTCCTCCCTCCCCATCATATGATTATTCCTGTCTCCTTGATCTGAACTTATCTCTTCCCAGTTCCTTTTAACTATTCTGGCTAGGGAGCTGATTGTTTGTCCTATGCCCCATTCTACTAGATGCCGGAATCCAAACATCAAAATTCATGTCATCATCTTCATCCACATCTTGCTCAATCATCCTGATCCAGTCACAAATCAGCTATTGCCAACCACCGAAAAGAACGTTAAGCTTTTAAAAACTGATCACCAAGTGTAGATCCAATCTGCCACTTCTCTTGCTCCCGAACTGCTTTCTATCAGCCACACCTGGTTTGTTTACTGGACCAGCAGCTACTGACGACATTACGCTCTTGTGCGTGCAACGTTGTGTTCATGTCCGGCATGGAAAATCGCCCACTCCTACTTGGATAGTTTTACCTGCTTTCAGAGACTGATACTGACCCAAGAATACTTCTGAATGCGTTTCCACATTTCAACAATACTAATTATTTTATTATTATAAAAACAATAATAAACAAACAAACAAAAATATTCTTACTAAGATTTTAGATTCATTTCAGTCTGAAACTATACATCAATCAACATCTCAGTAATGTAGAACAGTACGTTTAATGGATAGCACGCAAAGGAAGAAAAACAAGATATTAAATCACACTGCGGCACAGCTTTTCTGCCTCTAAGCAACATTATAGGGACAAGGTAGCAGAGAAAAATGAAAAGAATAATGATAAACCAGCATATATTTCATTATTCCACAGTTGGGGGAGTATTGTTTGTACTTGTGTTTGCCTTGTCCCCTCTTGTCCTCACATTTCTGCTCTCTTATACATGTACAGTATGTTCTACAGTTTTCACTCACATCATTTTCCCTTTCCAGCCACCTCTCTGTCGCCTCGCTGCATTCTTCCTCTTCTTGCTTTGATGATCTATTCCAAGTTGCACACATGCGTCTTGCATCCTTCTGTAATTGCAATGAACATGATGAGTTTGTTAACAAGTTGTTGAATTATGCTGCGGCGGGAGCTTGATCTCTGTCTCAACTCCGCATAATGTGTTAAACTGATTTTACATAAGAAGGTAACACCTCTCTGATATTTGTTAACAAATTTCAGGCTCCAGCACTTTTCACCCAGTGAACATGAGCACACGTATATTTGTCTAATTTCCATATTTTTACAAAACAGTCTTCTAACACATTAGGTCGTGATTATCCACAATAATTCAGTCACAGACAGGAAGCTGCAGACTTCGGAGTCAATTCTGCTAGTTGTCTTAGCACAGTAAAAATATTTTTGGACTCATTTTTTTAACACATTTGTATGAAATGTATACATAGAAGGGTACATTTACTATTATTATATTAGTGTTATGTTTTTACAAGCATGTTATACCTTACCCATAGTCTTTTAACAAAAATCAGGTTATTCTAAGGTTTGTATTTGAAGAAAAATAAAAAAGTTTTTTGCTTCCACAAGCAAGTCCACAAGCATTCGAAATTGTGCCAGTCAGGGTGGCTGCACGTTGCAGTAGCTCTGTAACTTTGATTGAGATTTTTTTCTTTTTAAAAAAAAAAATTCATTCCTTCTTTTCTTGGAAAAATTGCTTTTTTTTTTGGACAACCGTTTATTCCTGTATTGGATGCTGTGCGGCTGGATTGATTTTTCCCAATACATTTCGATAATTTCCTCAGTTGTTATGATGCGTAACCATAGCAACGGGGTGGTTTACAACAGGGAGCAGTTGATTAACATCACAAAAGCAGATATAAAACGACGACTCAAGCCAGAAATCCCACAGGAGTTTAAAAGGAGGGGTCGTGGTGGCAGAGCAGGAGCAAAGAGGAGAGAGAGAGAGAGGAGGAAGTTCACACCAACTCTGCCATCCATCATCTTGGGCAATGTGAGATCGTTAGCTAACAGGTTGGATGAACTTAGAGTATCGGGAATGCAGTATTATGTGTTTTACTGACACATGGCTGCAGGATCTTATACCCGACTCCAACGTCTCTCTGCTGGGCATCCTGACTATATAAGCAGACAGAGGTTTAAAGAGCAGCAGGACAAGGAAAGGAACAGGCTCACCTTCCTCCCCTCCTGCCCCCACTGTTGTAGGGTGCAACAGGTGGACACCAGCAGCAGGTGTTTCTAATCTACCACTAATCAAGAGGAACATTTAAGGCGCCCAGAGACAGGAGGAAGGTGTCAGAGCATTAGTTAACCTGAGCAGTACCTGACCTGATGTTCCTGGTTTTGTCTGCATTCTGCTCACTAACCAGATTGCTCTCTCTCTTTAGATTAATTCCTGCTCCTGCTCGGTTCCTGCCATCTCGCTTCTGGTTCACTCCATCTGGTTCTATGGCAAGTCCAATTTCCTTAAGCCTTCTTGGAGCTCCGATCGACCTGACGCTCCTCTCTTGCTCCCGTCCTGTTACCATCTAGCATGTCCACCCTCCGTCATGCAACTCTCCATCCTGTTCTGAACCACACCTCATCTGTCACAGACAACCGCAACCTGACCACCCTTCCCCGCCTCATCTCTCACCATCAATCCGTAATCCACAGTCCGTGACCAGAGCCTTCCCAGCTGGCCGTTCTCCACTTCACCCCTTACCATACTCCCCTGTCCTTATTCATATCAATAAACACCTTTTACTGTCATTTTGCCTTTGTGTTTGTTGCCTCTGGGTCGTCATGGAAAACCCAGTCATGACACATATAGAACCAAGTTTTAATATTATGAATCTATTTGTATATGGTACTTGGAAATAATGATGAACAGTAACAAAGAAAAGTAGTTGCTCTGAAGTGAATGATCAAAACATGAGTGTAAAATCGCCAGCTTAGAAATATATGTGTATGCATTATAATAAGCAAAGAGTTTTTGACTATCTAATAGCTATTAGTCCCTAGGGACCCAGGTACCAGATTAAGCTTTACAGCTGTACAAATCCAACAATTAAAAAAAAAAGTTATTGGATTAAAACAATCAGTAGCGGTTTTTGCCATGGGTGAACCAGGCAGCCGCCCAGGGTGGCACTTTGTTCAGTGCTAAACACGGTTGGCACAACCAGTAAAATAAATAAATAAATAAATAAAATAAAAACAATTTGCACCCCAAAAGCGGTTTCCCATTATCTATCATATCATTGTATGAGGAATTGACACCCCTTGCAGCTTCAGGCGTGCTGCTTGCTGTAAGAAGAGGCTGCAGTCCTGCACATTGCACAGAGGCTGACAGGCTGGAGGCTAAAAGGCCCTGGGGAGGTTAACCTCTGGGTCTCTCGAATGAACCAGGCAATGGCGCTGTGGGGGATCCACTCTACAGTGCAAATTAATGGTCTAACGGAAGTAATGCCGCTTTTCCACTATTACCAACTTTGAGCGGTGGCTAAAGTTAGTCACACCTAGATGTAGTAGGATTCCCAACAAGCCTGTCTGTTTCAAGGCCAAACTGGTCGGTGGTCGAACTGTTTTTCTTTTTCTTTCTACCCAATAATAAAACGCAGTCATGGTGATGAGCGGGCGCGAAGCCGCCCTCGCAGCCGCAGGTGGCTCAGCATCAGTCTGAGTAAATCTGATTTTATGTGAGATGCAAACAGCGCCTAAATATTAAAAAAGCAAGAAAGAAACTGGAGCAACTTAAAGAAGAAAGAAATGAGTGGAGTAGAGAAAATGTCCACAGGATCAGCCTGTGTGCAAAATTAACCAGTTAAGTTTTTTACCGCTGTTTTTTTAACTGTGGGACCGCATGGTACATCCCATCCCAGACTTGGCAGATATTATGAGTTTGTTTAGGATGTGTTAGGGGGCACAGAGAATTAAAAGGTTACACTAGATGTGTATAAAGAATTACTCTGCTTTACCAAATAAATGAATGTCAATCCACACTGGCTGACCAGGAAAAGAAAGACATTACAGGGGAGAGTCTGTGTTCAAAGGACAATATTTTAATAACTAAAGGCTACATCATGTTTTCTTGTGTTTCTACATTCACTATTTTTATAAGCCCAAGAATAATAGAAATAAGTTGAGTGATTCTTTTACTGTTTTTGTGTGTTTAGTGCTTTCCTTATTTTTTTTTTTTTATTGTATTTGTGTTCCAACACTGCACATTCTATAATGTTTATTATTGTTGCTGTAATTATTAGTTGTAGCTGAGGAGGCCAGTTTCAGTCGTGGAATGGATGCAGAGGGACAGAATAATGCCAGTCATAGGAGGAGGAGGCAGTGCCAGGTGCAGGTGCAGGGCTGGTATTTGTGTTTGCTTTGAATTATATAAAACCTCCACTGATTGCAGTCCAAACCAAGGCTTTTTGACATCTTCTAACTAATAGGCTGAAAAGACTGATTCATTTCAGGTCTAGCTTGTATTTGAAGGTATACCTGTAGTTAATATTTGCTTTGATATATACAATAAGCTGCTTATTTAGTAAACTTTCATAAACTGTAAGGTAGTGTTTTTTTGTTGTTTTGCTCAGAGGGGTTCTCACCCACGGGGAATAATTCAGTGTAGAGCCTCCACTGAAAACAATTATGCAATGTTCTTATTCATTTCATTTTTCTGTGTCACAGATTCTTAAAGTGTGGACTTGTTCCCAAGCTGTCATACTTAGGTGTACTTCAGTTCTATTTTTCTTTAAATTTACTTTCTGCAAAGACAATATGGCCAAACCCATATTGTCTTTGGCCATAGGTTTGACCTCGGGTCTTTCTGCATGGAGTTTCCATGTTCTCCCAGTGCATTCATGGGTTGTCTCCAGGCACTCTGGCTTCCTCCCACAGTCCAAAAACATGACTGTCAGGTTAAGTGGTTACTCTAAGGTGTGAGCGTCTGAATGTATGGTTGTTTGTCCTGTATGTCTCTGTTTTTCCTGAGGGACTGGTGACCTGTCCAGGGTATACCTTGCTTCTCACCCATTTTTCATTATATGTGGCATGGTGACATCAATAGTTTTGTGCAGCTTAGGGTAAATAATTTAAAGTCATGGTAATAGACAAGATAATTTATATGCCACTCCCCTGTTATTGATAAAGGAGTACTTTGCTGTACACCTTAAAACGAGGTGTAATCTTCCTCTACCCATTGTGCTGCAGCATATTAATAGTGGGGATCCAAATTCTAAGAAGTCAGAAATGATGAACCGTAGCACTCAGACCTGCCAAAACACAAATCAATGAAATATGTGAAATAGAACAGTGATGGCTGGTGATTTAAAAAAAAGAATTGTTATCCCCTTTCAGTATGTAAATTGATTGTTGGTGGTGGTCAGTGCGAAGAGCAGTTTTATTTTTGTAGGAGAATTAGTCTTTCAAAACGCTTGGTGATGACGGGGTGAGAGCAACTGGTTGATACTCATTTAGAAAGTTATGACAAGTTGCTTTCTGCTACAATAAACTTTTTTTTCTTTTATATCTAAAATAATTTGTCGATGTCAAGTATGTGGATCGGAGCAGCAGAGGTGTGATGTGTTGTTTCTACCTTTCTCCAGTATGGTGCGGCAGGTGGACGCAGGCAGCAGGTGTTTCCCATTAACTCCAATCTGGAGGAGCATTTAAGGCAACTGGAGATGCAGATATAATTTTGAAACCATGCTGGGAAGAAACAGGGGGAAAAAAAGTTTTTGTTGGTCAGTAAAATGATGGATTTCCAAATTCATCATTTAGAGATACAATTAATTATATCCTTACCAGCAATAACACTGTGGATTCTTCCAGAAGCAAGAGTAGACGTAACATTGATGGGGAAATAAAGGAAAAGAAATGCAATCTAGAGTTAAATTTATTACAAGGACATGTAAACAATCATCAGTATATTAAGATCTACACAGACACATCAAAAACAGATGAAAAAAGAGGAATAGGTTTTATAGTTCCAGAATTCCAAACAAAAATGGGCAAACAAATTACAAATGGATTGTCTGTATATACAGGACAGTTATCGATTTTACTAGTAGTACAGTGGGTGGAAGAAATAACCCCAGTTCTAAAGTCATTACACTGGCTCCCTGTATCTCAGAGAATAGACTTTAAAATACTTCTGTTAGTCTATAAATCCCTAAATGGCTTAGCACCTAAATACATCAGTGCATCAACCCTCCAGACCACTAAGGTCCTCTGGCTCCAGCCTGCTCTGCATACCTAGAACCAGAACTAAACAAGGAGAAGCATCATTTAGTTCCTATGCTCCGCTTATCCGGAACAAACTTCCAGAAAATTGTAATAAACCATTGAAGACAGTCATTTGTTTAGACTCAAGATCAGCATTTTTAGGTTTAAATAATCATTCAGAGTAGACAAATATTTTGCTGGAAATATGGCATACTTGCAGGGTAGAGATGATGGGGTTGAGGGTGGTGATTTTATGGGTGCACTCATCTTATTCTGTCTCCTCCACAATCCGTGACCAGAGCCTTCCCAGCCGGCCCGACCTGCTCTTACATCCCTAATCCCTTTATCCATTTCTCACTCAAAACATTCTTAAACGTTAATCTGTCTCTGTGTTTGCTGCTTCTGGGTCATCATGGAAAACAAGGTCCTCCTGACAGTCAAAAAATATTGCGAATCCAAAAAAAGAATAAAAATTTGACAAGGATGCAAGTAACTCAGATGAAGCAATTGGACCAACTGCTCCCACATTTGCTTTCCCGGTTTTAGAACCAAATAATGCTTCATCACTTCATGGACTGATTTTTTTTTAATATAGTCTCTATTTATCCTGATGTTTTTTTCCAATTGTTAAGCAAAACGAAGCGTTAGAAATAGTTGCAAAATTTTAGTCCCAGTCTTTAACTCTGAGTTCGTTCGACCAAACTCACCGAGTATGGCACTGGCTGGTTTGGATTTAAAAGTCGTTTCACCTCAATGTGATCCTTTCTGTCACTGTGCAGCCACAGACAGAAAGGGTAAAATGAACAGAATCTAAATCAGCATTTTTTAAGTGTTATTACCATGAGGCATTTCTCTCACTCACTTTAAATCACATAAAATACAGCAGAAAACTTTCCACAACACTGCAATATTCTGGTGTAGGCTCAGTGCGCCTCAGATTTTAGACTTGAGACTAGTCTTTGGCAGGTCTTATTCAGTTGCTTCTTTCCAGTCGTATAAACAGAATCCTGACTTTCTACATAAATTCTAGCTTTACACTCATCAAATAGGCGTATTAAATCCACGTGTAACTGAGACAGCTAAGACTGGAGGAAAGAAAGGAGGAAGGTTTGAAGTTGGGGTCTGTTGAGTTCAGATCCAGTTCTAGGTTTTATTGATGCTGTTGGTTTGTGGCTGTTGACTTATTATGCTCTGAGCCAACTACACTGTTCCGTCATGCATATTAACAAAAATATTGTTAGCTGGAAATTACAGCATTCTCTGTTTGTGATTTGAACAAATATTTGACCCCTAGTTCACTCTAATTCATTATTAAACTAAATTTTCTTTAGGTGGCAGTCTTTATAAGGTGATCATAATTACTCAGGCATAATGACAGAAAGCAGATAAAATCTGATCTGAAGTCGAGCTATTTTTGTATGCAAATCATGAAGAGTGTAGCCATGACAGCCAAGTTTCCTGTTTCATTCATCCCAGCAGGAAATGAATGGACCTGGAACGATTTGCTGATTGTGTTGGTGTCAGGGTAGATTAACTGTAGCTCTAGCAATATGCCATTACAAAGTGGCACTTTACCTCTGTAGCAGTGTTTGTGCTGAGCTAGATGCTACTGCAGAAGCTCCACTTGTTGCTTTTCTACTAAAATACTGCTCTCTGACATTGCCATTGTAATGAACAAATCACTCTAATAGCTCCTGCGCAGAAGCTCGAAGTGTTTTGGACACAATAACCCCCGCTGAAGCCCCACCGCCATTTTAACGCTCCCATCAACCATTTCCCCCTCTTCGGTGGTTAAAAGCAAAATGCAATATCTATTTGAAAGGTCAAAGTGTATGGCCAGTTCTGCACAAAGCAATTACTGCAAGACCGTATTCACACACACAATTTACAGTGAATAAACACAAATTGCCAGCGCACTAAAACCTTCTTAATTTAACTTCAGGAAGCCTATAATTGCCCTTTACTGCTCTGAAACTTCTCAAGTAGTCAACTGTTTAAGAGAGAAAACTTGTAAAAAAAAAAAAAAAAAAACAGAGATAACACAACACATCTCAGACCAGTGCACACCCTACAACTTTATACACACACATTCGTAATAGAACCAACAGAAAATTACCACACAAGTATCCCACACAGGCATTAAACACGAGTGCCTTTTTTCTCCTGATCTACAGCACCGAAAAACACATAACAGTGGCAGTCGAAAGGAAAATTGGGTCGGAAAAGACAGTAATGAAAGAAAATGGGAGTAAGAGAGAAATAAAGGAGGAGGTGAAAGACAAAAAAGATGGATAAGGGAAGTAAGAGGAGAAGAGTGGGTGTTATGGCTTCTTAGCTCTTTGGAGTGTATGAAATAAAGAATCACTTGTGTTCTTAATGACTGTGATGTGTGACAGTATTTAAAGCCATTAGGGGGGATATGAGCCAAAGGACAGACACTACCCACACACACTCTGCTACTCTGAGCGAAAATAAGGAAACCAAGAGGTGGGGAGATAAGGCGGTGAATAGGGGAATCGGGGAAGTATGGCAAATAAAGAAAGGAGGGGAAAGCATGAAGAATACGAAAGGGAAATGAGAAGAAAGATGAGAAAAAGTGGGGACAGAGTGAGTGGGAAAAGTGGAGAAGAGAGTGGGATAAAGAGTTGGATAGCGAGCCAGAGTGTGAGAGGATGCGATGAAGGGAGGTCTGGTGTCTACAGCCTCTCTGGTGTCTTCTATCTTTGATCTAAATGTACTTTGGCATTTCTCCTCTTCTCTCCTCAGATGCAATTATAATTCTCGCTAGCCAAGCAGACGCAGATGAAATGGCTGCTTAATGACTTCCTCGGCAACTCGCCCCAGCAACGCAAACCTTCCATCTGGAACCTCCTGTTTCTCTCCCTCCATCTCTCATCTTCCTTTCTTTTTTGCTTAATCCATCCATAATTTTCATTTTGATTCTCTGATAGTTTCAGGTTAGTTTTTTTTTTCACTTTGTTTTTTTACTGTTATGTTTTTGTTTGAAATTCCTTTTTATGCATGTTTGTTTTTTTATGTTTTGCATAACTTTATAGGCACTCCTAGCTATGCCAACCTCTCCTTCATTGAATGTTGACTCTTTCATGCCTTTCACAGGGTTTGTTTGTAGTGAAAAAAGGTATTTTAAGGGCTGCATTGTGGACACTTTTGCTGTCTCACTACACACAAAATACAATTTGAACATGAACAAATGAAAATAATTTTTTTATTCAAGTGTCATGCCCACAAAGTGCCCAGCCCATACAGGCTTACATGGCACTAAGAAGTAAGCCTTACATTAACAATACAAAAAACATACTTTAGACAGCATAAAGCACTGTTTGTTTAACCATAAATTACTTGAAAGTTTAATTTTAGGGACAGACATCAAATCAATTATCAAATCATCAACTTGCTGTGCAAACAAACTAATTACTTAATGGATATGTTGATATATTTTTATGAGAATTGTTTACGATTAGTCAACTTAACATCAGCAGACAGCAGTCAACACAATCAAATAATCAGTGGGTTTTTTTATGAAAGACTGAAGTTTACAACTTTATAGATAATCGTTCCCCATTTTAAACCAGTTCAGACTAAAAAAAAAATTAGATTGATTCAAACTGATTGAGTCATTTCTGTTTGAAACTTTGTCGCTAAGCATAGGACAGCTGTTCACATTGTGTTTTGTTTTGCAGACAAAATCATCCATGAGACTTTACATCATTACTTGCCAGGTGGTGGCTCATTGTATTTTGCAGCTGATCAGCCTGCAGCTCTTCAACAGTTTATCCTCTGTATAATCTGGTTCATGTAATTCTTCTCTTATTTCCCCAGAAACAAAAGGTTCCATTTGTCATTTTCACGCTCTTATTATTTTGGAACAGGAGTGGCAGAACTCAGAGTCAGATCCCAGATCTATCATTTGTTACAGCACTCTTTTTTGAGGGGCTATGTTTAACCCCTTAACTCCAGAGGGTTTTAGGAGCAATTTAGAAGCAATTACCACCTAAAATCACATATCTGATATAAATCAAGTACAGCTCCAAAGTTATAAAGTGTAAATGTAAACATTTGCATTTGTGTGAAGCTAAGGCATTACAGAATATTTTTCAAGTGCCACTATGCCTGATGTATAGCGGTTAAACAAAGAAAACAAATCGATTTTTCTGAGCCTCACCTAAATATTTTCCAAAATAAACTGCGGTGTGTGGTGGGCAGTTTATTTGGCACATTCATGAACATACATATTAGTGCGCCAGCGAACAGAAACATGGATTCTCAGCAAAAAACACAAAAGCATTCTTCATTCCTGTCACAGCAGGAGTTCAAGATTCAGTCATAAAAAAAGGCACAGACTTATTTTTTATGTGCAATTTAAAGCCTAATCTAACTCACTGTCCCTTTCAGTTTGCTTTCATTAGGTATTTCACTGTCTTCTTTTAAAAAAAGTCTAAATTTGTAACTATTAACATAGGATAAAACTTTAAAAGCTTTCTAAGAATAACATCACAATCAGTCTTTATTTACTTATAGAGATGACTAAAAATGGCCTTAACATTTTACACTTTGCTTGTATTGAACCAGTCAACAATGTTTCATGCATATAGTAGTTGACTGGCTACTACCCAGTAGATTGGCTGAGCATGTTAAAATCAAGATACAGAAACACAAAACTTTAGGCATATCTTCACCCATTTATTTATCAAAGCGGATAGTCACTTGTCAGTATAATATCCTAGGAAATGTTCCACCTAAAACAAGTGTTTTCAACTGTTATGTTGCAAAGACAAGGACTTGTAGTGTATGAACATGTGGCGTATCTGTTTATTGCAGTAAACATTTCCCAGCAACTCGTGAGCCAAGATTCAATGTTATTTATGTCATGGGCAATTTACAAGATAATGGCAGACTGCAGAGACACAACAATCCATGGAAACTCAGCAGTGTATTGCACACAATTAAAACTAAGATGTATGCTCCATCAGCCTTATGAAAATTAACTTGGTGTATTCACAGATGTTGTGTTCAAAACAAATTTATCTTTAGTGCATTCAGAACCGAATATAACTCTAAAATGTATCATCAACATATTTAAGCTATCTGCATCATACATCATCATGTTTTTTATTGAGGAGGATTAGGGACATTAATGGGAAATTCTGTTGGAACAAGTAGATAAAGGCTTCAGCAGTTTTAAAAAATGAAACAGTTGTAACAACATTGTTTTAGTCTGTAGTAGTTTGAAAAGTTAAAATTCTAAATATCCATATGATAAATGATTCTAATTTTATATTAGATATATGATTTAAATACAGCCTTGATTACATATTTTGCAACAAAATCCATTGAACTACTGATGCTTTTTTAGCTGAACTAAAACATTAGTGTATCCCATGACTAAAACCAACTCCCACAGTCTTGCCTGATAATTTTAATTAATTAATTAATTTACCTTTATTAAACCAGGAAGCCCTGTTATTATTAAAATATAAAGGAGACCTGGCCAATGTAGACACAAAAATGTAAAATAGACATGCACTCATAAACAATAAAACTGGCATTGTTCTCTCCCTTTTTCTCCTCTTTCTCTTTCACCTTTTCTCCTTCATTTTTTTCTTCTACCTTCTTGTTTCAATGTCCATATAACATGAATACTCCCTGCGTTAATTATAATGAAGCTTCTTGCATGTATAAATCAAGCGGAGCACTAAGGCGAATGCGGTAAGGCTCCGCTTGTGAAAGTAAAATCTGTTGGGCTCCTTTTGGCCTTAAGACAGGACACCATTAAAAAACATTAAGATAAACAATAAAAATGGTAAATAAAACAGAACAGGTTATTATGAATGCGAGCTGCACCCTCCTGGTCAATCCTGAAACTTATAACGCCCATTATATATCAGCTTAACAGTATGAGTGCCAAAGTTAGCACATGACCATTACCCCGGGGTTCCACTGAACGTGAAAGTGTCGTGGGAGCTGGTCACTGCAACATTGCTGGCGGTGCTCTCTAAAGGGGAGTGGTGGCCTAGTGTTTAGAGCATTGCACTTGTGTCCTGGAGGCTCTGGGTTCAACTCCCACAGACTGCTGCTCTGGGTCCCTAAAGAAGACCCTTAACCCCAGATTGCTTCCTGGGCGCTGCACAGTTGCAGCCCTCTTCTCCACAAGTGGATGGGTTAAATGCAGAGAAAAAAATTCATTGGAATGTATGTTGCAATGACAATAAAGGAGATGGTTGTCAAAATATGCAGCTGCCTTTTTCATGCCGCTTGCCATGCTAACTCCACATCAATCTAGAGTGGAGCGAATCGTTCAGGCAGGAAGTCAGTTGACAAAAGACTACATGTGGAAACTTTGGATTGCATTTTGGATCGTTATTTGTCATTACCTGCAGCTCCAGCACCAATCCACCAGGGGATCTCACTTGATACTTGACTCCATTGACGACAATTTTAATTTTATTTAAAGCCAAGTACACTGCTATCACGCGATGATACAATCCGAGTCCAATGGCTCTGAGTAGTTACCGGGGGAAAGGTGCCTCGTAGAAAACACAGCACATGATTTAAAGGGAATAACAACGTAACAAAAATACAGAAAAAAAAGGTTTAATCGCATTTCAATGGACACATTAATCAAGTCACACAGAGCGAAAATTTCAATTTATTTGAAAAAATTTTCACTCTGTATTTAACTGCGCAGTCCAACAGTGTTGGTCATAGAATGCACCCATTTGCAGTCTTTCGTCACCTGCAATTATGTTTTTGCAAGAAATAAACGATGTGGCTACCATAACAAGGTCCATCTGTTGTCTGTGATGGGTCAACAAGAGGGCACAGTGACAGCATGAATGCGTTACAGCTCACTCAAGTTATTTTCTAATATAATATATTTTTCATGCATGTTATAAAGTGAACAGCATTTTGTAGGAAAGGATGGAAATAATTTTGTTCTGGTTCCTTTTAAACCAATAAAGTACATTTAACAGCGACCCAGAAGTTATTGTGTTTGCGCTTATGCAAAGGAGCTGATGACACAAATCCTGCTGCTGGTATAGATTAGGTAGTGACAGTGCTCCCCGACTCTTCCACGACACTTCTGCATTCAGTGGAACCCCAGGGTTACATAACTTCACCTTTTATGCCTTGCAAAAGTGTTTCAGGGTGATACGGAGCGTCAATGTTTACACACTGATTGCACAATACATGGAGGCAAGAAAGGTTCATTTTGAGCTCATCTGAACGGAGCACCTTCTCCAATGTTTGCTGTGTCGCCTACTGTATATAGCTTGTGGTAAACTGCATCTGATTTTTCAAGGCTTTATTTCAACAGGGGGTCTCTACTTACCGCTTTTCCAGAAAGGCTAGAATCTTTGGAGTTAACATCTTATAGTTGTCTGATCAAAAATAATTGTTTGGTGTGAAATGTATGCATCAACCCTGGCCTAGAGCAACATTAGAGACGTTGTGAACATGCTAGCTGAAGATTATTTACAGGGAAACAAGTCGTGTACTGACATGGGCTGAAAGGGCACTCCAAAAGCAATATAAAAAAGGCAGTTTGCCAAAGCACTTAGGGACAAAACGGTTGGTCTCTGTAGACATGTCCAGTGATTGTTAAACTAAAACGGAAGTACTTGGCCATAAAAACCTTTGTCACATTTGAAGGTAAATGGAAACGTTTGCAAGCCTTAGCTTTGTGAAGTATAGACGTAGGAGTATTATGTTGTGGGGGTGTTTTGCTGCAGAAGGAACAGGTGCACTTTGCAAATTACAGTAGATGTCCTCACCAGGGATTTAACATTATGTCGATATATTGAGGCAACGTTTGAGGACATCAGACAGATGAAACTTGGACACATGTGTGTCTTACAAAAAATGAATTTAATCATATCAGCAAACTTGTGGGAAGGGATAATTTGGTATGTGCAAGAAAGGCAGCACACAAACCAGTTATATCACTTCTGTCAGGAGGAAAGGGCCAAATTTCCAGCAACTAGAAGCTTGTGAGAGGACATCCAAAATCTTTTACCAGTACCAATGCATTTTAAAATGTAATGCCACTGAATACATGATAAAATGTACGTTAACTTATTAATTTGAACAAAGTAAAAAACAAAACAAACCAAAAAAATTAGCTTGTTCTTTATTCTGGTCATGAACAAGTTGGACCATATAAGCTGAATGATGGCTACAAGATACAGGACAGATCTGGGGTTTCCTCCTAAGTTTCATTTAGCACACTGGGTGTGCAAACCAGTGATAATGAAACACCTAATTGTGACAAAGCATGACTGCACAACACAGCATGAATATTCCACCACTGCCCACTTATTGCCGCAGCATATACATGGAAAAATTTAAATTATACATATAAATATTATACTTTGTCATGACCGATGCATGTTAAACTCTCAGATTTAATGTTACCGAAAACCACATACATACAATAAAAATCAGGCAAGAGAGTGTATACTTTTATGGTTAGAAATACAAAAATATAAACCACATCAGACAGTTTTACTTTTTCTTTTCTTTCAAACATCAGTAAAAATTAAACTTTGATATTCTAAACTATGATCACATCTACCAATACCTTACATTAAAAAAAAATCTGTAAACAATTTTATTTCCGTAACAATAGTTCAGCTATAAATATTGCTGATCAGTTTCTTCCCCAACACTGAGAATATCTAGCATGCTATTTTTGAAATATGCATTACTTTATGAAAACTACTTCAGTTTTTCTCCCACAAATCTGGAATAAGCTTCAAGCCAGTGTCAAGCATTTACAGATAATAAAAACCTACATAATATAATACATATAATATATAATATGATACAAAGCTTTCAGTTACAAATTTACTTCATAATGTAATTAAGTAATGGAAGCTACAAATACTTTTCATGCAAGAGGTTACTGAAATGTAAATAACTTTGTGATACTTATTTGTCCGCTTTTGCATTTTCATAGAGTCTCAGTGCCTATGGTCTTTTTAATCTGGACTCTTTGCAGCTAAAGCTTGTGACTACAAGTCCTACACCATACAGGTAACATTTATTTTTGGACTTATCTGTGAACATTTTTGACTTTCATCCCTTTGAATATCTTCAGTGTTTGTGCGCTTTGAATAATTGGTATTTTTATAAAAAGGCTTCACAATCCTCATTCTCAGGGGGGCAAAACCACAACACAATGTTTTCTTGTCCTTCTGTGACAAAGATTACATGGAAATATTTAGTGTTTATGCTCGTACTGCTTTCGGGTTTCCAGCCAAACACGTGTCCTATCACAGAATGTAATACACCTACTGATTTTAAGAACACAAGTGGTCTTTATATGTAACCTAGTATGCCCATAGCTTGCTCCCAAAAATGGAGATGTACGGATCTGGGCTGATTCTACAGTTGCTAATATTATTGTTGCTCTGAGACTTGGCTTTCCAAATCTGTGCAGGATAAAGTTCTATCTATTTGTGGGTCTAATATCTATCGTTCAGAACACCCAAAAAAGGAGGAAGTGTAGTTTTATTTGTTAGATTTTGCCTTACACTTCAGATCCTTCTTTCTAAAGCTGATCCTGAGGAGTTTAAAACCTGTTGTTACTTATTAAGACCTCCTTCTACCATTGGTGATAGTTTGCCATCATTAGTCTAGTGTTTGCTTAACTTAAAATTTCAATGCATAATGCTGGTAGGTGGGGACTTAGTTGGGACTGGTTTACATCTGTTTCAGAGGATTTCAAGACACACCTGATCTTTTTTATCATATTTCACACAAACAGCTTTTCTTTTTTTTTTTTTTACCCTGTGCCTCCAACTAAGAACAGTCTACAGCAGGGTCTGAAACTATCCACATTTATTCCTCTCTCTGGCACAGACGTGGCACACAGGTTAGGGAGTTCGATCCCCTGCACTGACTGTCTTTGTCGTTGTGTCCTTGGGCAAGACACTTCACCTGCATTGCCTGCTGGCGGTGGTCAGAGGGCCCGGCATGGCAGCCTACCCTCTTTCAGTGTGTCCCAGGGCAGCTGTAGCTACTAACATAGCTCACCACCGTCACGGTGTGAATGGGTGAATGACTGAACTGTAATGTAAAGCGCTTTGGAGGTCGTCAAGACTAGTTAAAGCACTATACAAGTACAAGCCATCTCTTGTTTAGGTTAGATCTTATTAGCTTTTTTATTTTGTGCAAATATTTGAATTAATTGTAGTGTTACTGTGTTTGCAACATTTTTGGTTGCAGCTCCCTGTTGTAAATTAGATATTGGACTTCAATTAGGCAACCTGTATAAATAAAAAATATTTAAAATGACATTTGCGCTCTACAACTCAGCAGAAAAACAAAGCTGTTAGAATGAAGAATGTAAAAAATTAAAAAAAGTACAACAACTCAGTTGCACAAGTTTGGATATCATTAAATTAAAACAAAGTCGAAGGTTCATCTTTTGCGTCTTTTTTAAATTTATTTTCATGATTAAGGCCTAGTATACACGTAGCCGGGTATCTGAGTAAACGGATACATCTTTATGCAGTTTTTGCCTTTCATCCACATATAAAAGGTGTTTTACTTATCAAAAAATGGATGATTCTGAAAACTCTGGCCAAACTGGAGATTTCTAAAAGCTCTGTCTTTGAGCCTGCGTGCGTACGAGACAACACAGAGTCTTAGTTTCCAGCACAGCACTCATGTCACAAATGTGCGGCCATTGTTATAGACTTGGCCATACAGTCGAGTAGAAAATGAATGTTGTCAAAAAGGAGCTGATTTCTACGTTGTTTTTGTGAACAATATGTTAAACTGGACAAATTGACTAACCTATGGCATGTCTGATCGTTTATTTCTAACTGATGTTCCCTGAGCTCCGCACAGCATTTCCTGTTTTCGCCTCGGTATTGAGACTTCAAAGTAAAAGCATACATGCAATATTCTAAACATAACAGCTGGTTCAGAGGTTTTTTTTTTTTTTTTTGTTTGTTTTTACAATCACAGTTGCTCCAATATGTTGATTTGCAAAGGGTAAAAAATCGCTTGAATTTTAGCTGTTTTACACAGGCAAAATGCTGTTCAACATCACTTTTATTTTGGAGGACTCTGTCTAACTGCCGCCTATGTGCCTGTCATATTTTAAACAATGGTCAATGGTGAATTTACATGGGTGTGTGTGAATGAAAACCTTCTTCCTAAAAATGACCCTGTTTGCTCGGTATTATTTTTAAAAACAATATGGGGGAGATATTCGTTTTTATAAATATCTACATGTACCACTTTGTACACACGTAGCCAGGTGTACAAGGTCTTTTTAGAACCCATCAATCCATCCATTATCTATACCCGCCTCGCTGTGCGGGGCTGCGTGAGTCTGGTGCCAGTCTCCAGCACCCTGTACTGATTACCTGTCCATCACAGTGTATATTTGTTCATTTCAATTCAATTTTATGGAATATGTCCCATTAAAAGGGGAAAATAAAAAATTAGCTCATGATGAATCATTTTCATATTAGGTATCAACTGGGAACTAGTATCTATATAATAAAAACAATAGCAAAAAGCAGGTTCCCTAATTAAATTAAAATTCATATGGGGTGAATTAATTCTTTTGGAATCTGATTGAATGAAATCTTTATTTTGATTCTGACTCTTCATTTCTAGTCAGATCACATTTAATATATTAGTTTGAAGCAGCTGCGGTTAATTACAAGAATCATTGCCAGATTTAAAGAGCTTGATTAGCTCAGTTAAATTGATTCCATCAATGACAGCTTTGATTGGCTGTGACACATAAACCGAAGAGTGATCTATTATCTATGTCAAGAGTTTTGTCTGTCTGTTTCTCAAGATCTGCAGTTTCTTGGCTCTGTCTAATATCTCAAGATAATGGGTTGGAAAAAGAAGATGGAAAACGAAAGAAAAAAACCCTGAGTTTAGACATTGTAAAAAAAAAAGAAAAATCACTTGTCTCTTTCACAGTGACCTGCATACATCTTGAAACCCAATTTCTTACTACAAATGTGACCTTTGAAAGATCTGTCTCTGACAGATAAAGTAGTGGGAGAAAGAAGAAAATAAAAGTTAGTGACAGGAGATAAATTTCAATCCAGCAGATTTATGCGATTTAAAAATCTGCGCAGAAATGTCAAACATTTTTCGCCTGTTATAAGTTTTGAGGAGGGTTTCAAGGTTGCCTAAAAAAATAAGAAAGCTCAGAAATTATGGTACAATTTTACACAAATGCATTCTCTTAGAATATGAACTGTCCCCACTGGTTTAAAAAAATAAATAAAAAAATTCTCAGGAACTAATGAATGGACCCCTATTTCCTAATAAATGGAACTGAATGTTTCCAAATTAAACATTTTTGAGAAACCTCTCAAAGTTCTCGAGGACAGCCACAAACCTAACATCCTTCTAACCATAGAAAAGTAGATAATAGGTTGCAAATATTTCCTTTTAAAATAGCTTGTATTATAGTTGGAGAATTAACTGGAGTTGAAGTACAATCTTTTGCGAGATAAGTACTTCTAAGGACTGTCAATAATGTACATGTTTGCGAATGTTTTTGTGCATATTCTATTATTTGCTGACTGTAAAATCATAAATTATAGTGGAAACTTACTGTCTACCGGTGGTATTACCACAGTGGTAATTCTGGCATGATAAGGCCCTCAAAACAATTCAATTATTTTTGAATGTACAGTTTCACTGTAGAAAGTGGATGACAGGGAATTGTTTTTTACTAAAATTGGTCACAAACATGTAAGTATATTATCCTTGTTTTTAAAGTTTCATCAGCAGAACACCATAATTGTCAATACGCTGCTCAAAAAATAAAGGGAACACCCAAACAACACAATGTAACTCCAAATCAATCACACTTCTTTGAAATCAAACTGTTCACTTAAGAAGCAACACTGATTGACAATCAATTTCACATACCGTTTGCAAATTGAATAGAAAACAGGTGGAAACTAGAGGCAATTAGCAAGACACCCCCAATAAAGGAGTGGTTCTGCAGGTGGTGACCACAGACTCCTTCTCAGTTCCAATGCTTTCTGGCTGATGTTTTGGTCACTTTTGAAAAGCAGCTCATCTAGGATGGCACATCTATACGAGCTGTGGCAAGAAGGTTTGCTGTGTCTTTCTGCGTAATGTCCAGAGCATGGAGGCGCTACCAGGAGAGAGGCCAGTACATCAGGAGACGTGGAGGAGGCCGTAGGAGGACCTGGGTTCCTCCTAATGCTAGACAATGCTAGACCTCATGTGGTTAATAAATTTGACTAGTCAGAATCATTAATTATAGGCATTTGCATACAAGAAGAGCCACCTGATACTTTATTAAAAACAGTTCCATGTATACGCTTTAAAATCAGTGGTATAAAAGTGCTGAAAAATAACACATATTTCATTGCCTCTGAATCTATTTTCCAAACAGCAGAATATAGTTTCTCAACACAGCGAGAGCCTTGGTAATATCATGACCTGCACCTCCTCACACTGTTTTCTTGTGAAGCGGTTTACTAAAGTACTAGGCTAAATCAACAACAATTGAGAGCTTTTAGTAGGACTTGATAATTAGCTCATAACATATTTCTATTGTACCCTCAGGGTTGCGTGCAGGATAGGATTTGTGTGTGTGCTTCACCTCCTCTGATTACAGGATGTAATGTATTTCCTTATGACAGACGCCAGTTCTTCCTCTTACAGTGGTAATCAGCAGGGATGGAGGTCCCGAGACCGGTCTTGGCCTTGGTCTCAGCCTCAGAATGTGATGCCTTGGTCTTGGGCTTGGCCTCATACCATTGTTTTTGAAAGATTTGGTCGAGGCTTGTACATTTTTCAAATACTAAATACTCCCTTCCTCCACATTGTGGCCACATAAGGAGAGAATCAACATCGCCGTAAAACCCAACGATTAATGCTCCGTTAGTTAGACTAATTTACATTGCAGGGGTGCATTGATTGCAGATCCTCGCTTTATGCGTGGTACTTTCTGAAGATGACTTTGGCACAACACGCAGTCAGAACTGAGCCTCTCAGCTCTCCCACTGAGAAAGTTGTATTTATCTCACTAGTCCGACACAGATTGCTGTCTGCTTCTCACGTAAGTTACATGTTGTGTACATTTACAAAGCTGAGAAGCAATGGGAGCACTCAGCTTTGAGGTTCTGGGCTCTGTAGATTCAAGCTTCTGTGTAAACAAAAATCCATGGGGACCACTCTTACTCCCCAGGGACCTACAGAGCAACTCATTGCTGAGCCATTGTTCATTGGGGGGTAGTTTCAGTAAAGGAGGAAATAAAAATGTAAGTGGTTGTTACAGCTTTCAGCATTTTCAGCCCCATTTTAGAGGCCTAATCCCCGTGCTCTGTGGATCAACAGGTCCCATATAAGATAAATATGATAATAGTTGTGTCATGCTAATTGTATTATTTCTAACAACACATAATCGCTCTGAAAAAATGCTTAGCTATCGGCTGAAGTTCCCTTAAAAAATGAGGGTGCATGTGTATCGACTTCTGAAACACAGCGGTTACTTTGTGGGTGGTGTGCTCAAAGTCACAAAGTACCACATGCGATTGTGAATTATATAGGTCAGCAATATATTATTTTTTGAGGTATGTTTTCAACATAATAGACACAGGGTTTGATGCATTACATGACTAAAATTGTGAATGACCCCCAAGTAGGCTATCCTGTGCCTGTTGCCTGTTGACTTTCAAAGATATGGAAGATAATAGGGTTGTAATCAAATTTAATTTGTTTACAGCAAATACAACTGATGTTGGCTAAAGTGCTGCAAGCAAAAATGACAACAATACAATTACAAAAATAATTAAAAGTAAAAAAATTAAAAAAACATTACAAGACTAAATAAAACCATGAGTTAACTCACATGCTGCATTAAAAACCAATGAGTACAAAAGGATTTAAGCTACCACGTTTACATTTGAATCAGCTCTGGGTTTTTACAGAGAAGAGTTCTTCTGTATCCTATGGCATGGTAGAAGCATAAATTCCTGAGAGGTTTACTCAAACAGGTATTCAAACAATAAAATAACTAAAAAAAACTCCTCCCTGACCCTCATTAGAAATGTTGCACCAATTTAAAAAGCCTTATTAGTTTATTTATTATTTATGATTATTTATTACCTAGAGGTAGTGGTTTCAGTTTACTGCTACCGTGTGTCCTGGAAATCCTCAGTGAAGTCTCCTAAGGTTCTTTCTATTCTCTCCCTCTTCAATCCCTCCACGAAGCCTCCCTACCGCCCCTCTGGTTGTTCCGTCCTAGTTCCTCCGTCCCGGATCTTCCTTCTGGCTCAAACCATTCACTAATGCTGCTGTTTCCTGAAAATACAGCATCAGGATCTATACCACACACAATCAACCTGCCAACCTGAACATCTGTGATTACACTCAACCTTTCCTATGGATCCCACCATCTCCAGTGATAAGTAAGGCAAGGCAAGGCAAATTTATTTGTATTGCACATTTCAGTACAGAGACAATACAAAGTGCTTTACATCATTAAAACACAGGAAAAAAAATAAAAGCAAGTAGGAATAAAATGTAGAAACAAAATAGAACATGGAAAAATAGAAACTAAAAGCAAACATTAAAAACAGTTGGACCACAAAAGTTGAACTAATGATGTTTCAGAAGAACAGTTTAACTAGAACAGTCAAAGGCAATCCTAAACAAATGTGTTTTTAATCTTGATTTAAAGGAACTCAGGCTTTCTGCACTTTTACAGTTTTCTGGAAGTTTGTTCCAGATAAGTGAAGCATAGGAACTAAATGCTGCTTCTCTGTGTTTGGTTCTGGTTCTGGGTATACAAAGTAGGCTGGAGCCAGAAGACCTGAGTGGTCTGGAGGGTTGATACGCTGATAACAAATCTGTGATGTATTTAGGTGCTAGGCCATTCAGGGATTTATAGACTAACAGAAGTATTTTAAAGTCTATTCTCTGAGATACAGGGAGCCAGTGTAAGGACTTTAGAACTGGGATGATGTGCTCTACTTTCTTAGTCTCAGTGAGGACATGGGCAGCAGCGTTCTGGATCAGCTGCAGCTGTCTGATCCACTTTTTAGGCAGACCTGTGAAAACACTGTTGCAGTAATTAATTTGACTAAAAATAAACGCATGTATTAGTTTTTCAAGATCCTTCTGAGACATTAGTCCTTCTGTAAACCATCATCTGATAACAGAAACTCCTTATTACATAATTTTGCCCATTCATGCCAATAATATCTTACCTCTTCTCCCCAATGCCATCCTGGAACCAGCGTCTGAGCCCAGGAGAAACATTGATATACCTTATAACCTCAATCAATCATTTAAACTGCTATAAGTTGGCTGTAGTTGTTGCCTGAAAACACATGACAATTCCTGCATGGTTTCAATTTTTCTGGGCAAACCAAACTTGCACAAAAATATATTCTCCTACTTCAGAATTTTATAGATTTGCTTTGCGTTGTATACAATTTAGTGATTTAAATGTAATATTTCTGCTCCTTTCTGCACAGCCATGCCCTGCACCAACAGTCACACTGCAGGGTAGAGAGCAGGTCACATGACTGCCCAATTTTCACCCTCATGGGTCATTAGGGGTGTAATTATTATAATTAGATAATATGGTATTCATTTCAAAATATTCTAATTAGGATATACCTTGATATACATTACCTTGATTGTTAGTAAAGTGTAAAAGAGCCAATTCCAAGTATCATATCTGAACATATCCAGCTATTACTAATAAAGGAGATAAAAATTGTATTCTAGTATTGTAATGCTTTAGTGGTAATGTCCTCCTGATGTATCAGCAGGACATTAAATAATATTCTAATAGAAAATGTCATTACATGTTAATGCCCCATGGCCATTTGAACTTCACTTTATAAAGCCTTATGACTGTCTTGAATTTATGGAGGATAGGATGTCTCTTTACCTAAAGCTTGTTGGGTAGACAACTCCTGTAATAGAACAAACAGTCGGTTGTCATAATAACTTGACTTTCCCAGTAGTTAGTTCTCACTGTGGGTTGCGTAAGTATTTTGCTTCTCTTCCTTGAGTCAATAGTTATGCTAAATTTTTTATTTAACATGTACAGTTGGGTATTACAATGTAAGAATATCTTCAGATCCTTCCTTTCACATGCAAAATGACAAAAGCACTATTTATTTCCCAGATAATGTTTTTTTTTTTTTTTTTTTTTTTTTTTTTTTTTTTTTTTACAATCAAACTGTTATTTATAAAGGTAGTCTTAATGAGACATGAGAGCTCTGTCTGGACCCAGGGAACACAGAGAATAATGACATCCTGGGATCATAAGCTGCAACTGGTGTGTTTAGGTGACACGTAAAAGGACAAATGTAGAGGCAATAACCCAAGAATGGATTTATAGATAAAAATGTACCAATGAAAAACTGAGCAAAGACAGTTATGACCGACTAAGGTGCAATGATGCATGTAAGATGTCTGCATCCAGTTATGAATCTTAGAGTTCCATGATAAGCTGAATCTAATAAATATAGAGAACTTCGTGAGGAATTAATTTATAAAATATTGTTGAAGTCCAAAGGAGGCAAACAGGTGGTGACAACAAGATGTTTCTTGGCATCAAAAGAAAAATATGACTTGCGTCTGAAAAAATAAGTCTAATTTCAGCCTCACTTTCTTCAAAATATGTTAAATATGAGTTTTAAAAGTTGGCTTTTCATCAATTATTATATCAAGACATTTGTAGAAGGCCACAGCTCAATCAAAAGTAGTTTTGATTTAAGTTAGGCTTTAGTTTCTTGCCTGCCTTTCAGTAGAAGGAAAGAGCTTAATGTTTTGTTGTGACACCACGTTGTTTAGAAGTTACTGATCCCAGAAGAGAGCATTTTTAGTTAACCTCTAAAATAATCCACCCTGCTCTTGGTAGACTGCTTTGATTCCCAAGTTTATCTGGTTGATCCCGTCTTTGTAGATCAGAGCAGCTTTCTCATCTCAAACCCCTAAACTGGACACTCCCTCCAGCACTATGTCTAACTTGCATCCAGACACTAATTTGCCCTGGATAGTAAATCTGCTCCTTTGCTATTCTGACACATATCTCAGGAGAAGATGGAAATCTGTCTGTGTGTGTGTGTGTGTGTGTGTGTGTGTGTGTGTGTGTGTGTGTGTGTGTGTGTGTGTGCGCGTGTGTGTGCGTGTGTGTGCGCATTTGCACAAGAAAATGACCCTGACATGCAGAGAGCAGGCTGGTAAGTGTGATGGATGGATGTTGTTTCTCACACATAGTGACACATGTTTTTGTCACCCTTACAGACACATACAGTTTTAGTTTAAAGCATTCTCTGTCACCACAAATCAGTTTAGACACAGAAACCCAAATTCCTCTATTTATTCAGGCTCCGTTCTCTGAGACAGAGCTTATAACTTTCATTTTAGATATTTTCAGAAATTTCTGCCCCTGCTAAAACTCAAACCTGTATTCTATTTGTATAGTTTTTATCAATCTCCCAGTTGTGTTTAATAAAGTCTAAGACTGGCAAATGGGTTTAAAGGACCTGGTATAATAGTGATTTAATTATTCTTAAACTCTCGTTAACTCTGTCCAGGGTCAATCTCACACCTTTTATGGAATAGTATGCATCTACAACAAGCATTATTTACTTTTAATGTTACTTTGAGTGTCAGTGGTGCACGCCTGGAATCAGAGACGGAGATACCGTCATGTCGTTTGTGGTTTAATTAGGACCGAAGTACAGAGCTTGGGAGCTGCATGATGAGATGAATAATTTAATAAACCAAATCACAAACCTACAGGAAAGGTAAGCGAAGACAAAATCAGAATTACATAAGAAGCTGACCAGAACAGGGGGTAGCATAACCTGACGATGAGTGAGAGGAACTGGCGCAATAAATAGGAGAGGAGAAAGAGGGGAAGACAGCTGAGGCAATTAGAACAGGTGAAAGATATGAGGGTAATTAGGCTGAGAGGGAGAGAGAGCAATGATATGATCGTGGCAGGAGGAAAACAGAACCTAACAAGAATACAAAACCAAAATGAATGAATAGACTATGAGAACATAAACTCAGGAACTGAACTACAGAGAGCCAAGCAGGGAAAATAAGGATCTAACTGGAATAAGACTAACTAACTAAATCATAAATAGCACCATACCCTAAGCATACTGCCATGTTACACACAAAGTGAAGACAACAAATTCAATATTTTGGAGAGACCAAGTCCTGATCTCAATCCCATCAGGAATCTGGGGGCACAACTGGAATGGGGGCAAGCTGGCCTACAAACATGAGTCAGTTATACCAGCTCTATTGTGAGATGCTAATAAAAGCACACTCAAAACATTTGACCCAGTTATGATGTTCAAACGACAGTTCTACCAAACAAAGTGATAAGTGTATGTAAACTTATGACTTTAACGAAATGTAAAAAAAGATCTTTGACGAATTCTCCTTTATTGTTCTGGCATGTAGAAAATATGAATAATGTTGTTCATCCCAACCCTGTTTTATACATTAGTGTTGCACAAACAGTGTTACACGTTTTATTTTCCAGTATAGCTTATTAACTGCATCTTTACTTGAAAACTTTTAACATTGTCACTTCATAGAGAAAAAAAAACAATAACTCTGTCCTCAGAAGTAGGTTACATTACACTGTAATGTAACCTACTTCATTGTGATGAAGAGTAAAATATATATTTGTGTTATAATTTATTAGTTTCAACACCAAAATATTTGAATTTTAAGTCCACCCATTGTTTTTTATCATTTTCTTTTCTCCAGAAGGACAAACAAATAATGGTGATGAGTGATTTTTTTTGTCATTTTTCTTGGATCAGTTAAAAATAATGGGCTCCAAAATAACAGGTCTGTATAGATATGCTATTCAAACTTGATATTGCAAAATCTGAAAGACAAGGTTTGCTTTTTCATAAATATTTTTTTCTTTTTGCTTCAGATATTTATGCACGTGGGGGAGGATAGAAGCCTATCATATCGAGGAAGAAAAGACACTTTGAATGAAGGAATCCACCACAGTCCCAATGAGTGTTGCAAATAAGCATGTCACTTTGTCACTTCTTTTTACATTTTCTTTTCTTCAAAGCTGAAATAGACCCAAACAACATTGGCTCTGTCAGATACAGACACAAACTGACCTATCTGTGTGAAAATGCAGTGGTTCAAGTGCGTGTAGTGTTTCAACTGCCTTGAACTGAAATAGGACTGAGCAAGCTTGAGTGCGTATTTTTATGTATGCGGCCAGGCTTGTGCATGCAATAGGGCATCGGTGTAGTTCCCCAATCATTCTAATTGCAAATAGCTTAATAACATTCTCCTTTCCAATTTTTGTTTCTATGACTTTAACTCTCCCTCTCTCCATTTCTCTCCCTCTCTGTTCCTTTTTTTCTTCTCTTGTGCTTCCTCTTTCTCGCCTCTCCTTCCCATATGTTAACAGCCTGATTAGGGATTTGTTGGCCTCTCGGCAGTTTGAACCAATCAAGGGCTGGTTTAAGTGAGAGCGTTCACACCTGTCCTGACAGGAATGATAACGACCATGACCAATCTCCGCCAATCTGCCACATTTCCACTGTGATGAGCCGTTTTCGGAATGCTCGTGTAGTGCACAGGGAGACGTGTTGCATTCAAATGGGTTTGTGAGCCCCAGTCAAATGAGAAAAAAAGAAAAAAAAAAAGATCTGACTTCATACGGGGGCTACAATCAGGTAAGTGGCTCAATATCGAGACTTTGGAGAGCTTAAAATATGCATACAGTTTGTCACCGTGTCTTTCTTCAGCTATTACCTCTCTATCTACAAAGAGTGAGATAATTAACTTCTCTGTGGTTGTAAGCTTACAACTTATACATTGTTTACCCAATATTTTCTCAGAAAACTGAATCAGGGCTAATAAAGTTGGATAGGAGAATGATCTAAAACATGTGAAGAAAGTGCTACAGAAAAAGATATAGGCACGGAAATACCTAGGCTGTCTACTTACCCACATATCTTACCTTTCATCACAGCTGTAAGCGTAGGCGATGGTGGCGTTTGTTGCTTTCTATTTGTCTGATACCTTTGACTCGTTCTTATTTATACATGCACCATTTTATTTATTCATTATTGTGCTCATATTTTATTCATCCCTTGTTTCATTTTATTTTTATTTACCACTTTCTGCTGAAACCATCATCAACCGAATGTCAGAGCTTGATCAAATACTGATGGGAATAGAGTGAGGGGAAGTGGAAGAAATACAAAAGTAGAAATTGGAAAGAGAGAAAGTGAGATTTATACAGTATGACCATGTTGAGATGGAAAAACTCATAAAGATGAAAAATGGTTTCAATCCTTTTTATTGAAAGTAATATTAAAAAAAGAGAATATACCTTGTAAGATAGAAACAAATCAACATGGTTTACACAGCCCTGGTTATGTTTTTACTTTGGAGAAAAAGACCTGCATGCAGCAAATGGGACAAGTGCCAAACTTCCATCTCTGAGAAGCAGCATCATAATTTAAACTTCCTAGAGAGATTGGCAAGTTTTAATTTTCTAATGCAACATCTACAGTCTCAAAAACACATAAATATACATATACATGATAATTATAATACTAACAAAGACAAGTATACAAAATAGATTAGGAAAAAAATTGTTGCATTGTTCAGCAAATGCCTTTGCAAATGACCCAAAGGGCTTCCAATTTTAGATTTCTTGTTAGATACCAATGTATTAATGTTTGGGATATGACACCAAAGACAAATGTTTAACCACATGTTAAAAGCATACAGGTCTAACAAGAATCATACTGCATCTCAAGCTTCAGTCCATAGGACCATTTGCTGAAGATAGGTAGCTGCCGCTTTATTGTAAAAGTAATAACAATGTTTTGTCTTGATAATAAATAACCTGTTTACTTCATAGCAGAAAACACTATTTTCTTCAAGATTTTATGCACAGCTGTTTTATTATGCATATTCAATTGACTTTTATTGTCTGACAGGTGGATAAAGATGTTTGCTCAACCACGTTTGACCTTTTTTCTTTTCCCCCCCTCCTTTTGCCAACCACTAAAGTTTAAAATCATCACTGTTTCTTTATTTTTTGAGGCAACTACTCTGAAATGTGAGTTAAATGTTCTTCAAGCATCTATTGTAAGAAGACAAACTTATTGCCACAGGCCATCTTAGTTATGGAGTTGACATTTAAGTTCAGATTTCTACTCTTTTAGTTTTACCTGTCTGTCTGTCCGTCTGTCCATCCATCCATCCATCCATCCATCCATCCAGACAGATACAAATCTGTGCTGGAAATAACAAGAATGAGGCCACAACTCCAGCTTTGTTAACATAAAAGTCAGGATTTCCTGTAAAAGCTAATAAAAGTGGCTGAAATGAGCTGCCTCCGTAGGTTGGCCATGCACACACTTAGAGATAGAGTGAGGAGCTTGGTAGAGGCTCAGAGAAGAGCCTCTGGACTTTGTTGAACAGAGAAGGATTTTGTTTCAACCAGGCCCATATCAATAATTACAGACCTTTGCACCGGTCTGGGAGAATTTGAAGCTGAATGTAGAAGGATTCTGCCAGAACTATGAACCTGAACCAGAACCTTTTTAGAAACATTTCAGACAATGAAAATGGCTACTCGTTGTGGGGTTCACATTTTGGTAACCTTTAACATATGAGTCTGAGTTTTGAATGTAATGTGACAATCATGTCTCCTCTGGATAGTCATACATCTGTTTTTTTCTTCTTCGGACAATCACTCTCTGTCCAATCATGGGCTCAACTCCTGATGAGCCATATAAGAGAATGAAGGCATGGGAGTCTAAACTGCAAACACTACATCTCCAGTTCATATGATTTATGGATATATATGTGATCAGATACATTTTCATCCTTATTCAGAATCTGTGTAACCACAGCAGGAAGGTATTGTCACTCCCCTACTTTCTTTTTTCATTGTATTGCTGCAACAGATCAATATAAACAGAGCAACATACCGATAGCTCACCATCCTTCTTGTGGTAAATCAATTTAACATTTAATACCAAAGGAGGATCTTTAAAAAAATATCCATAAAACAATTCTCCCAAGCAACAATTAACAATCAAAAATATCCAGAACAACATTTTTCTTATCCAGAAGGAATGTTTCCGGTATCTTATCTTCCTAGACAAACTTTATTGTCATTCAACAGCACATTCACAATGTACATTTGGGTCAAATTTTTTTGCAAGGCTAGGAGTAAAAAACAAGACAAAAGAGAAACTTTAATGTACATTATACAATTTATTTTGGTTTGCCACTACATTCCTGACAATTATGTGTAAAACCATATGAACTGAGCACATATTTGTAGCAGCAGGATGAATTACAACAATGAATAGTCCATATGATGATGCAGATCATCTGGTGGTACATAAAAGATCACAAGAACCTGTACTCTTTTTGCCCTCTGTAGGATAGGAAACTGCACATATACTGAACAGGTGATAATATTGTTACTTTTCGATGATAAGATTCTACATGTTCCCACATTTCTGGACACCCTCATCTGTAGTGCTGACCAGTTGGCTGCCCAAGGCAGTGTATTGTGCTGGAGAAGACCACATGTTTTGTCATGTGATTGTCTGCTACTGGTAAATCTTAGATAGAACTAAAATGTTTTCACATCTCTGTTGTGTGTAATTGACTCTGTCATTGTGATTTCAATGCAGTATGACTGCCGGGTCAAAATGACCCAAAGATAATATTTGTAACTTTCTTTGCACAGTTTAATTCAATGCAATGCAATTCAATTAAATTTTATTTATATAGCGCCAATTCATGAAACATGTCATCTCAAGACAATTTACAAAGTCAAATTCAATCAGATTATACAGATTGGTCAAAAATATGTCCTATATAAGGGAACCCAGTTGATTGCATCAAAGTCCCGACAAGCAGCATTCATTCCTCCTGAAGAAGCGTAGAGCCACAGGGAGAGTTGTCTGCATTGTTCATGGCTTTACATGGTAATATCAATAAAGGTAACATTTTACTTTTTCTAATGCTGGGGTCAATGTAGGAAAAGTAATACAATTTCATTCTAAAAAAAATATCATTTCGTTTTTTTTCTGCTTTTAGATTTGGTTTTGGGTCACTATGATCCAAAGGCAACAGGAGGATCAAATATGTCTGTGAGTAAGTGAGCCAGCTGGTCAGCACGGTCTTTAAGCATCCACCCCAGTATGTTGTCAAGACTTGCTGCTTTGTGTGCATTCAGTCTTCTCAACATTCTCTCGACATCAGCTTTTTCAAGTATGAGTGCTTATTCATCTGGGTGAGGTGTTGATATCCTCACAGGAGCTTCAGACTGACCAAAGTAATTATTAACTGTGTTGAGAAAGTCTGTGTTGTCCTTACAGGGTAAAGGAGCAGCCTTATAGTCTATGATGGTCTGAATGCTTTTCCAAATCCAGATGTAGCTTCAATGAAGAGAAAAAATAACATGAAGTTAAAAGGTGAAATAACAACAAATAGTGCAAAATTGGAGAATAGTTGGATAATTTCAGAGTGAAGAAAATAGTTAAACAAGTAGGCTTGTTACATTCTCCACAAGAACAGAGTTTTTTTCTTGTAGTCAGGGTGACTCTCTGTCTATTCATACTTCACAAGGTGCTCAGCTGCAGAAGTTCACCCCACATCACTGAAGATTGCATTGGTGCTTGAATAGGGGCACAGAGAGCTGAGCATGGAGGAGGCAGAGAGCTGAAAGTTGAGGACCAGTTGCATAATAACTCACAGCGTGCTCTGGTGCTATTTCGAAAGACTGCGAACACCATAGGCATACGGTGCTATGGGGGTGGGACCACCCTGCTAGGATAATTTATAAAGGAAACACTGGAAGTGAATTGAATTGAAATGTCCGGCCACTTGAACCATCAGAGTTCAACTACACGTTGGCAGTTTGACAGATGCGTGAGACCTTTACACTTTAGCAACCTAAAAACGGCCATCTAAATCCTGTCCAATCACAGTAATATAATCAGACAGTCTATGAGAAAAAAAGTCCTGCCCAGATGTGTCGAAAAGCAAGAAGGGAGACCCTCCAAGACAGGGCTGAGAGAACAAAATGAAGTCAATCACTGAGGAGGCGGGAACAAATGTTTTATTTCTCATGGATTATGTAGCAGCCTTTAGCCTGTAGTAGCATAATCACAGATATTGCTCAGGATAACCTAAGCCACTCTAACTATTACGAACAAGGAATGTTTTAAGGCTGGTCTTAAAAGTAGACAGGGTGTCAGCCTCACGGACAAAAACTGGGAGTTGGTTTCACAGGAGAGTCACCTGGCAGGTAAAAGTTCTTTCCCATTCTACTTTTAGAAAATTTAGAAACCACTAATAGAACTGCAGTCTAAGAGCGAAGTACAACACAAACAAACTTTTTAGATTTAAAAGACAACATTTCTCAATAAAAAATCTAGCTGGAATTACTGTTGTTTAAAAAAAAAGTTGGTGCACATCCATCGTTCTGTAAGATTCTGCTTCATTATAGCGTAATTTACAAGCTTCTGTATTTTCAAGCCGTTTTGCATACACCCAATCACTCATTGAAACAACTAATGGCTTTGTCGATGAAACATGAGCATTGATTTGAAATCGTACACATGAGCATGCACGCACCCACTCAAACACACAGAGCTGGATCAATTTTGCATGAGCTAATTGGCTGTCATGACCTCTTCATCGAGCCGAGACCATGAAAGCCTTGATCTTGAAAAAGAGCCTGAGGGGTACACTGATATACAAGCAGATCAACACAGAGTTCCACATAGACACACAAAGATGCAAAGTTACTCAAACACAAATGGCCACACAGGAACTCAGAGGCATTGAAAAGTGGAAAAAGCATCAAATGCAAACTCACCAATCCACCTTGTCGAACATCAGAGCTTTTTCTGATGCTGAAGTATGTACTTTGCTTCACACTTTGAATTGGCAGGTTTCACTTTCATAGCTCAAGGAGGTGAATATTTCTGCAAACCCCCCTTTCCATCTTATGGGAAAAATAATAAAAAGCACACAACAGCTTCTTGGCCTAAAGCTTTTCTTTTTGTAAGTTTGTTATGGGAAAGCATACATTCACTTTTTAACAAAAACTAAGCTAAAAAAGAAGAAATCAAAACTACCAACACAGCAAGGGGGAAAATGAGCAAGAATGATTATCTGTAGACTACAATTAGTACCTTTTTACATATTTATTGAGTCTATATGCACTTATATACTTCAAATGACATATCGATAATGAGATTTGTTTTTCTTGATTTACCGGTTGCATTGTAGTCGCTTTCCTTATTTTAAGTAAAGCTTTATGAGCTTTGATGTGTCAATCAAATTCTTCTGTTTGTGCAAGAGTTGACAACATGCAAAATATAGTACAGTTAACATTAGACTGTAAAGGTTAAAGGCACCAAAAATAATGATAATTGATCGTTCACTTCACCTGAAGAGAGAAATGTCACCATCAAGCTGCCCATGAGATCAGAAGCCACACCATGTCACAGAGCTGTGTAACTCCCTCTGGAGTTACTGATCTTCTCATTGTGTGGAACTGGTCATGTGCCCTGAGATAACTTTTGTTGTGAATCTGTACTACATAAATTAGCTGCATGGAATTGATTCAGTCTACAATATTGTAGTGGAATTTTACCATACTCCTCTTGAGGTCAGATTAGGTGACAGGGTGGTGTCCTTAGGTCAGGGGTCATCATCTACATTGGTCTGAGGGTCAGAATATTTCTATCTATCTATCTATCTATCTATCTATCTATCTATCTATCTATCTATCTATCTATCTATACAGTATATATATATATATATATATATATATATATATATATATATATATATATATATATATATATATATATATATATATATATACTGTATAGATATCACTGTGATTGACTGGCGACCTGTCCAGGGTGTACCCCGGCCGGAGAGAGGCACAAGCACCCCTCACAACCCCACAAGGGATAGTCGTGTTAGAAATTTAATGTATATATGTATATATATATATATATATAAAATAGTGCTGTCAAACGATTAAAAATTTTAAGCGCGATTAATCGCATAATTTCAATTGTTAACATAACACCCTGATGTTTACACAATGTGTAAACAAATGTGTAAAAAATAAAGATTTAGATAGACATGGTATTAAGCATTTATATGTAAAGTAATACTAATTTTACATTTTAATAAAGTCACACGTTTTACTCATTTTTTCACTCTCTCACACACACATCTAACCCTGAGCTTTCATTCCAACAACAATAATTTCTTCATATATTTTTGCTTGCTGTTTATATCTCTGAAATAGTGATCTGCACCGTGTAATCTACTTTCAGCAGTTATCACCGGTTATTGCAACTGTAAACTGCAGAAAATATGGGCAGAGTTGCACCCTCTGCCTTTACTCCATCGGCTCCTATGTCAGGATGTGCTCCAGCACGTGATGAGGCGGAGGGATATTTCAGCTGGTTATACTCACTGTGTCTGTAGTGCGGCAGCGCCACTTATTTTAGAGTCCAAATTGTCAGGGTGCTGTCTGTTTGCTTTGGTTCTGGGTCTGTTCCCACAGGTGGTGTTGGTGACTGTGGGGGTGTGCCCCACACCTGCGGCTCATCTGGAGCGAATTCCACTGGCTTCTTAAGCAGTGCTGAGACAGATGGAAGACGCCAGAGCCTTAACCAGTCGTGTTGCATGTGCTTGGATGCACTTACCTGTCCTGGAGTTTTGATGAAGAGTGTTCCAGTGGTCTTCAATGCTCAGATTTTGCTCTGGCGCTCCCCCTCAAACTTACTGGTTAATACCCAGTCGAGGTGAGGGTCCTCTTCTCGGATTCCACGGACGCTCTACACTTCCTGCACTCTGGTCAATCCATCTGTCTACTACCGCCTGCGGAGGTTGCCTCGGGTTCCTCGCCAGTTTCCATCAGCCGCCCTCCATCACCACCCACACACCAGAGTAGACACTAGCTCCCTCGGCACTTACTCTTCCAAGTTCATTGTTCTCCGACTAAGGGTAAGCTGCGCACTATCTGGCACCATCTCTGGTTGCGACGCATGACTCATTATTCCCTCTTCCCTTGCTGTTAACCCCGCCCAGGCGTTCAGGCCTCAATCCCAGTGTCTAGCAGTCTCCATATTGTTTTGCTTCCTGCTCCTTTAATAAACATCTTAAACTGTGTGTTGGCTTCCCGAACTATTTCTGCATGTGGGCTAGATCCTTAAAAAACATGACACAAATAAGCAAAACAAGCTTTCTCTTTCAGAAACAAGCCCAAAAAACTGCAACCCGCAACTCGTGAAATTTACAAGTGACTTTAGAAAAAAGAAGCCCAAAGTCGCATGAAAGAAGCGGACATGGCAACAGTGAGCGTTGGTCTGCTTTGCTACAGTCTCTAGCATTCTTGGAACTATGGAAAGCACAGAGGGTAAAAAAGAACATAGTCTGGAGAGAGCTGCGGGGGAAAAAAAACCCATTTAAGGCGATTAACGCATTAATAATGCGTTAAAACTGACAGCCCTAATATATATATACTTTGATATACCTGAATTCAGAAATGTTCTGGGGGCCGGATGGAAAGCTCTGGTGAGCTGGATATGGCCCACAGGCCGCCAGTTGAAGTTCACTGCCTTAGATGTAGGAATATCAGTAACATTTTGAAATGAGATTCAGCCCAAACAGTTGTGTCCTCCGCTTGTCCCCTTATCCATTTATTTCATTTTGTGCTGTGCTGCAAGCAAGAGTTAAAATGCTGAACATTAAAAAAGATAAATTAATTAAAGTAAAAAAAAACAGCACCTTTCTTACATTCTATAAAACTTCTCTGCCACTTTATAATCCTCTCAGCAGTTTCTCATCCAAATTCAATTTAGCTTGTCTTTCCCTTCCCCTCTTTTTTCACCCATCTTCCTCACCCCTCATCCATCTCTTTCGTTTTACTTCCTGTGCCTTTCTTCTCCCATTATGTTTTCCTCTCCTCCCTCACATCCCTGCTTCTTTTCCCCACTACATCTCACACTTTCGTCCTACCTCCATTCCGCTCCCCAACTCTTCCCCTCCCGCCTGTCCCTCCCTCTATCTCTCTCGGTGGCAACATGAAAGGCTACCTGTGTGCTGATAGCCAGGGGAAAAGAAGGGCAGAGAGTTAATTAACTTGCTATCTAGGACTGACTGTTAATAGGAATTGGAACTACTAATAAGAATATACTGTTGGGCACCATGTTAGCCGAAATGTAGATTTAGACGGCACACACGAGGAAAGGGAATATATAGGTAAGTGTGTGCAGGTGGAAAATAGTGCACAATACTCATAGGCGTTTGTATGTCGATGTGCACATAAACGAATAGAGAAGTGGGATTGTGTGCACTCAAATACACACTCACAGAGAAAGGTGGCAGGTGTAATTTCACGCATTAGGAGGACTCAAGAAAAAAAATGCACGCCCTAGCTAAACCCCTCAACTCTCTCCACGTGCACACACTTCGTCTACCATCCCCCTGGCTGCCTCTTCTCTCGCCACCCGAACCCTTTGAAGATAACTTTTTCTTATTAGCCTAACAATGGCAACACGGAATGCAACTTTAATTCAAGCTTGGCAAACGAGACGAGGAGGAACGAGACACTGCATCTCTCGCTTGTTCCTCCTGCGGGAGGAAAAAAAAGCATGCAAGAAGGAGGGAGGAAAGAACAGTGTAGGAAAAAAATGGGGGAAAAGTTCAAATAGAAAACGCAAGGTAAAGGTTTTTTTAAAGCCCGAAAACGGTCCTGAGCTCCTTTCTTTTTTTCATTCCACTGTTATTCTCCTCCAACTCAGAGATTGGCAAAGTGCTGACGTGATCTCTTCTAGTTGTGAAAAAGCAGATACTTTTGACACACACTTAACAAAAACGCACCTCCCTGCTGATGTGATTCATCTGGTTAAGTGCCACCCACAGCAGTACCACAACTTGCGTCTTGTGAATTTTTTCCTTTTTTTTTACCCTTGCTCTACTGCTTTTTTTTGTGAAATCCTATGCGCCTGTCTTCGATCCAGTGTTGCTCTGCTGTTGCGGTAGGTAGGCATGCAGGCAGGGTTGACGGGTCCTTTCACAGACAAGGAGGAGATGCTTGGCCTTTGAAGTGGAATTGGGGCCCGTGGAACTGTCTGGAGCATGATTAGCATGACGCTTGGAATGGTAGAAAAAAAAATAGACAGCAAGCAGGATAAACGCAGGGTAAAAGAAGATGTCGAAGAAGAGAGAGATGACTGCAGAATCAGGGAACATCTGTGGAAAGAAAAAAGGGATGATACCAGATGAAATATGGAAAATGTCTTTTCAAAAAGAGGGATTCATGAAATAAATGCACTGGTAATTTTAAAAGCATCTACCATGTAACCTTAAGTTTAAGCTCTATCTATACCCCAGAATTACATAGGTAGCCTATCGTTAAAAACACAAAAACCTAAAAAGTTTAAGGCTCATTCTTTGTTTTTCTTTTTTACTTACACAGCTTTACTTTTCCAAAAAAAAAACAAAAAAAAAAAAACTTGCACATTAGTTTTTAGATATCAGGTTTGGACCAGATATCTTGCATCTGTGTTTGCTGCCTGTGTATTAAGTTCAGAATCAGAAGGCATCCACAGGAAGTTGCACAAGAAGAGAGAGTTCTGTGGAACACCTCAGTTGACTTCTGTTGATGCAGAGGAGCAGTGGCTGTATTCAGTAGTGCTCCCAGATGAAAGAGTTCCTCACCCTATCTCTAAGACCAAGCCTAGCCACCCTAAAGTGAAAGCTCATTTTTAGTTGTTTGTATCTGGGATCTTATTCTTTTAGTTATGATCCATATCTAGTGATCATAGACAAGAGTTGGAAAAGTAAATCAAAGGAATTGCTTTTTGGCTCAGTTCTTTACCATGACAGAGCCCTCATTACTGCAGATGACGCCTCCATAAGTTTATCCATCTTCTGCTTCATTCTGCCATTACATACTTTAACTCCTCTGATCAGGCAGAGACTGACTGCCTACCCTGGATGGAGAAGTCCACATTTTCTGATCCAGATAAATGGCCAAAAAACTGAACTTAGGAACTGACTTTGACTTTTATCCCAATTGCTTCTCAGACTTTGTAATAACAATGTGGACAATGCAATTTTTTTTTAGTTGAATAAGAAACAGATGGCAATTAAGAGCATCCCATCCTCGTTCATACGGCTTACATTGATCTATAGCAAACATGTAAATTGGGTAGCCAAATTATGTATCACCTGAGCAATTGCACAGAGGTAAAAAACTGCTCCATTGCTTTATAGCCAACATGAAAGAATAAATCATGTCAAAGTTGTAATAGACACTAACAAATTAACTGATCAAGGTACGTTGACTCCTGTCCTCTGATGTTTTCTAATCCAAATATTGTATGTCTTGTCAAAATGTTTTTTTCATCATTAAGTGCTCTCCCTGTTTATACTTTAATTATATTAGAATATGTTTTTCCACGGCAGTCTTTTTTAGGTACCTGAGTAAATATAGCTAAGAAGCAATATTTACTTTTACTCTTGCATTTTGTGTCAACATTATTATTTATTAGCTGTTTTAGTTTATTGTTTCATTTTGTAGTTTTAACCAAATAGGGCATTTAGAATTACTTTTAAGTTTAAATATGAATTGTGAATTTTGTTATCCAAATTGTCAATTGGAGTAATTAGACACAAAGGTTGTCTTTTTATATGATATTCTTTTATGTGGCGTTAATAATACAATGGGCAGTTTAGCTTAATTAAACTTATATATTGTGGAGAAGTCCAGGATATGGGTTAATTATTTTCAACCCTTACCTTTCTCATCTTAAAGTTAGACATTTGTCACTTTTGACAATTTTTTGGGTTGGAAACCCTAACCCTGAGTTAAAGTCATAGTCCAACTCTGCAGATTGGGTTAGCCACATACATTTTTAGAATGGACGTCTCTGAAATTATGAATTGATGTAGGTGAAACCACCTCAAGTCATTGAGAACATTATTTTAAACATATCTGTGGTTTATCGCACCTGAGTTCACATTCACAGCACTTTGAATCGTCTGTTACTGAAAAGTGCTATATAAATAAACTTGCCTTGCCTTCTCTGGCCACACTCAGGCTTGATTACTGCCACACCTGTTCTCAATTAAGAAAGCACTTATGTTTGGACCTGCCTGACAAAGTGAAGCGCACCAAAACATCCTCAAAAGCTCAACATCATGCCAACATCCAAGGAAAATCAGAATCAAATGAGAACCAAATTAACTCTATCAGTCTGGAAAGGGTTACCAAGCCATTTATAAAGCTTTGTGACTCCATTGCACCACAGTGAGAGTCATTATCCACAAAGGGTGAAAACATGGAACAGTTGTGGACCTTCCCAGGAGTGGCTGGCCAACCAAAATTACCCCAGGAATGCACCAACAACTCATTCAAGAGGTCACAAAAGATCCCACAACAACATCTAAAGAACTGCAGGCCACTTGAATAAGTTAAGGTCAGAGTTCATGCCTCAACTACAAAACAGTGACTGGGTAAAAATGGCCGGCATGGTAGAGATCCAAGATAAAAACTCTGCTGAGCTAAAAGAACTCCTCCTAAAATTGAGGCTTCCACTCAATTTTTCCAGAAGACATCTTGATGATCCCCAATACTTTTGGGAAAGTATTATGTGGACTGACAAGACAAAAGTGGAACTTTTCAGAAGGTGAGTGTCCTGTTATATCTGGAGTAAAAGTAGCAAAGCATTTCAGAAAAAGAACACCGTAGCGACAGTAAAATATGTAATGGTCTTGTTTTACTACTGCAGGACCTGGAAGACCTGGGTTCTGCAGGTGGAAAATGATCCAAACACAACAGCAAGTCCACCTCTGAATGGCTGAAGAAAAAACAAAATGAAGACTTTGTAATGGCCTAGTCAAAGTCCTGACCTGAAACCTATTGAGATGCTGTGGCATGACCTTGAAAAGGCTATTCATGTTTGAAAACCCTATAATCTGAGTAAAGTACAACAAATCTGCATAGATGAGTCAGCCAAAATTCTTCCACAGTGCTGGAAAAGACTCACTGCAAGTTATCATAAATGCTTGGTTGCAGTTGTTGCTGCTAATGGTGGTCCAACGAGTTGTTAGGCTTAGGGGACAACCACTTTTTTTTTTTTTTTTCCAGTGTCCTGTCTAGCAATATGGCAATAGGAATTGATGTCTCAATGCCAGATAGAGCTCGACAGATTTTGCTTTTACAAGTGGAGCGAACAGCTTTCGCCATAGTGCTCCACTTGATTTATGCTTGTAAATAGCTTTATTATGGTTCCTGCAAGGAGAATTTCAAATTATATGGACATGACAATGGGAGAGTAAAGGAAGAACACAAAGTGAAAGAGAAAGAAAAGTAGAGGTGAAAGAAAGAGGAGATAAAAGGGAGAGAATGATAAAACCTTCTCCGTCTGCTCCGTCACCTGGAAAGAGAGATGCAAAAAGAACAGCACAACCAACAGACATATAGCAACAGATACAATCGAATAACACCTAGATGCCATTGCTGAATCATATATATTATTATGTAAGCTGACATGTGTAATGTGATACTTGAAAAAAGAAAGTGAAAGAACATAAATAAATAAATAAATTATAAGATTACTGTATATAAGTGAACACTTAATACCTGGGACCCAGCACCTGTGGGAGATGTGAGAGTACACTAGTTTAGATGAAAATTATCCAGAAATAGCTTGATAGTGATTGTGGAGAACCGAAGACCCACCTTCCCCGAGCACAGAGGCAGACGTCAGGGGACCCGTAACCCCGGACTCCCAAAGGGGTCCCTAAAGCAGATCGCCCAGGAGGGGCCGACACAGGATATCTGCAACCCCCCCCCCAAGGAAGGAGCAGAGACGACCCCGAGGAAATCCCCCAGCCACCGCAATGCCGACGCCCTCAAGAGCCGTGGGGACGAGCCCGTGGGCTCCGCCAGCAGCTAGCACCGCTGAAGTGGTCCCGGCCATGGGCCCTGAGGGCCAGAGGCCCCAGGGGCGCCCCGCCCCCGCGACGGGGGCCCCGGCCGCCCCCCGGGGGGCCAGGCCCCGCGAAAGTGATTGTCCCTCTTCGCGGGACAATCACTTTTTTAACACAGGACCATGGCAGGTTTAAGATTTTTTTCTCCCTTCATAATTAAAACTTTCTTTAAAAACTGCATTTTGTGTTTACTTGTGTTGTCTTTGACACATTTTTACATTTGTTTGATGTTCTCAAAAGCTTGAGTGTGACAAACTTGCGAAAAATCAGGTAGAGGTAGCTCTGTAGCAGGATAAACAGTTACTTGACCAAAGACATGAGCAGAACATTCAAAGCAGAGTAACATCACTGCACCAACTTTGAGTAAGATATGCCGTGCCCATTAGATTTTTTTATTGGACATGTTTTGGATATAAAGAGGCCACAGAATACCCTTTCTAACAAGTTAAATGAAAGAGTTCCCAAAATATAACATTACATTGCTCATGATGTTCTTTGAATATTTAGCAATTTGAAACAAAGCATTAGACCATTGTTGTGTTTTAAAATTCTAAAAATTCTGAGATGTCTGTCTAAATTATATGGAATAGTTATGTAACAGCAGATAGAAGTGGAGGATGGAGAGAATTGGGACTAAAAAGCAAAGACATGGAATGCAAAGGAGTAAAAGAGTACTGGTGAGTATGATACATTTCCATTTAGATGGGAGGGCAAAGCCTTTCTTCTGTGAAGAGGGACATCGTTTTGATGTGACTCGCTCAACACTGTCATCACAGAAACACAGTGCTTGTATTTTGCATCTTCATTTTGAATCCAAACTTCCAAGGAGTACATCATGAAAACTTTCCCAGAGCACTGGACTCAACCTCCCGGGCACACTTCAAAAAGAGGATGTAATGTAATCTTGTTCTGAGAGACAGAGATGTGAAATTGAAATGATTATTTCATCTTTTGTGTTTTGAACGAGTGTGTGAGTGTGATTGTCTTGAGCTGCCTTAAGGCTTTGAGGTTACCCTGCAATTTCCTCATTTCTGGAATTCTCGTTATTAGCTTTCTTTGTGATTTTAGTCTATAAAAAACTGAAAAAGTAATTTTATTTTGTTAGAAGTTTCAAGTCTCAGCCCATTCAAACAAAGATGGTACAGTGGCTCACCTCACATTAAGCTTCACACAAATAATCAGAACACAGACACACACAAAGCTGCATATCAGGATGTGTTTGATGCAATAATTATTTTAAACATTTCAACTCAAAGTAGATTTTATGTGGAGCTTAGTTCAGGTTGCAAGGCTATGGAGCGATGTACACTGTGTTAGTCTGTGTGTGCATTTCAATGAGTGTGAACAAGAAAATTTTTTGCTCATTTTACCAGTAAAGTGAGGACTTTGATGTAAAGTGATGACATTTTCCAGTCCTCACTTTTTTCTGGGCTAGGGCTTAGATTTAGCACTAAGGTGTCAGTTTAGGTTAGGGTTAGGTATATGCTGGGAAGTCGCGGTTCTCCCAGGTTCTTTACCCTGAAAAAAGTGGTCTTCTTTATTGTATACTTGTTTTAGTAATAAAATGACTCTTGACTTTAACATATTTAACAAGCCAGGGGGTGCAGCAGCTTCAGTATTGCACTCTCATACATAAAACAATGTGGGACAGATAAAAACAGGACATGGAGTGCCACAATCATCACTTACTGTACGTATAAACATAATATAGAACCAAGTGTGTACACACCTGCAAGGGGGTGTACCATATGACATCAGTGTCCCCTGCATGACATTGGTGGAGAATATCACACTATATTCTGCAAGTGACTAGGCTGACTCCTTCTCTGTAATCAGTCCATACTGTCTAATCTAAGTATGTCAGCCTCTGAGTCCTTAGTGTCCGTAAGTTATCTCTGAGCTATGAGCTATGATCTCATAATCCTTAACAATATTGGTAAAGGTTAGGATTAGGGTTAGTGTCAGAAAGGCTTGAAAATGAATGGAAGTCTATGGAAATCAAGGAACTGTCCTCCTCCCTTTCTACTTTAAACAAGTGTGTGTGTGTGTCTGTGTGTGTGTGTGTGTGTGTGTGTGTGTGTGTGTGTGTGTGTGTCTGTGTGTGTGTGTGTGTGTGTGTGTGTGTGTGAGAGAGAGAGAGAGACTCTCTCCTTCCTTCATCAGCAGTCTAGGGAGCCTCAGGGTGACTAAGGTTTCTCTCAGCGGCAACGTCATCACCTTGTTGATACACAAATCAATACTCTCGCATATTTGTCAAAGGGAAGATTTAGTCACCCGAAGCACAAATTTAGTTTAGGATTTATCTTTAAGAACACTAATGCCATTACAGGTAAGTTCAAACAGTTCTTGGTCTTCACTTTGTACTGATTTTTATTTATCAAAACTGTAAGGCCTTATTTGTAAGGCCATTAACATTGAACATTTTAACATTTCCAATATTTGAAACACAGCTACACTCACTGGGTGCATTATTAGATACATGTTAACAGTTGTTAGTAACTGGTTGGACCTCCCTTTGCCTTCAGAATTGCCTTAATTTTTCATGCTGTACATTGAGCAACATATTGGAAACATTTCTAAGAAATCTGGGTCCATATTGGCATGATAGCGTCACACAATTGCTGTAGATCTGATGGCTACACATCTATGTTGTGAATCTTCTGTTCCACAACATCATAAAGATAATGTATTGGACTAAGATTTGTTCACTGTGGAGAACCATTTTGCCACAAGTCATTTTAAAGTTCAATAAATCAGTTTGAGTTAATTTGAGGTTTGCAACATGGTACATTATCCTGCTGGAAGAAGAGGGTTACAGTGTAGTAATAAATAGACGGAGATGGTCAGCAACAACACTCAGTTAGGCTGTGGCATTTGAACGATGCTCAGGGTGCAAGGAAATTGTCCTTCACACCATCACACTATCACCAGCAGGCATAACTGTTGTCATGAGGCAGGATGGATCAATCCTTTGGTCTTGTTTACACGTTATTCTGATTCAATAATACCAATGTTTAAACTGAAATCAAGACTCAGTTGACCAGGCAATATTTTACCAATCTGTTACTGTCCAATTTTCATGACCTTGTGCAAAGTGTAGCCTCACCTTCCTGTTCTTAGCTTACAGGAGCAGCTCCTGGTTTGTTGTAATGCTACTGTAACTCAAAGGGGTTTAATGTGTTGTGTGTACAGACACAGTATTAAGCATTTTGCTGTAATGAGTGGTTACTTTAGCTACTGACGCATTTTGGCTATCTCAAATCAGTCTGCCTGTTCTGCTCTGACCTATGACATCAAGGTGGCATTTCTTCCCTGCCGCTGCCACTCACTTGAAATTCTCTCCTTTTTAGATCATTCTCTGCAAATCTGAAAGATGGCTGTGCATAACAATCCTTGTGGATCAATAGTTTCATGAATATTTTTTGGCACCAACCACCATGCCACATTCAAATCCTCTGTCTTCACGAATCTACAGTCTGATACAGTCTAATAAAAACTATTTAGTTTATCTTGAAATGTCTCATACCAAAGTGGGAGAGTATTGTTTAATAAACCTGGGTAACATCGCATTGCAGAGCTGGTGTCGCCACCCTGCCCTTCCCCCCAACCACTGCAGCGCTGCAAGCCAACCGAAACACGCTCCTCAACCTACGCCTCCTGATAGCAAGGCGCACCCCCAAATCCCCAGATCCATTGACAAATTAGACAGGAGATGTCCCCGTTTTTCATTTGAGAATTTGATCACTTTATGCTAAGCTGCAGTGCTAAGCATTCACTGCACTGACTCTTACCTAGCACTGAATGGGCATCATTCACCTGCGGTTCCTGCAGCTGCACTTGTTCCACTGTTCCAGATTTTGTTTTATTTACTCATATAATCCCTCAAGGTTCTGCTATCAAGTTCTTGTATTACCTTTTCTTTCCTAAGCCCCAGAACTCTGACAACCGGACCTCTGAAATTTTACTGGAGTGGCTAAATGTACTTCAAGACTTGTCTTATTGGCCAAACCATTTTTGTGTTGGGATGGGGGGATTTCTGAGCCCCAATAAAAAAACAAAAAACAAAAACATACTACATATATGTAAATGCAGATTTAAGGGTTTTATTAACTTTTATATATACATATATATAGATTTATCTATATCTATATATAGATACATATATCCATCCATGCATCCATTTTCCAGCACGCTTATCCCTGTTGGGGTTGTGAGGGGAGCTGGTGCCTATCTCCAGCTGTCAATGGGCGCCAGTCTATCGCAGTATATATATATATATATATATATATATATATATATATATATATATATATATATATATATATATATGTATATATATTTTCTGACCCGCTTCATTTCTGACCCGCTTCATCCCTCATGGGGTCGCAAGGGTTGCTGGTGCCTATCTCCAGCATCCACTGGGCTAGAGGCAGGGTATACCCTGAATCAGTCTGTCGCAGGTCAACACAGAGACAGACAGGACAAACAACCATTCATGCACACACTCACACCTAAGTACAATTTAGAGAAGCCAATTAACCTTAAATTCATGTTTTTGGACTGTGGGAGGAAGCCGGAGCACCCGGAGAGAACCCACACATGCACAAGGAGAACATGCTAACTCCATGCAGAAACACCCAGGGTTGAACTCGAACCCAGGACCTTCTTGCTGCAAGACCGCCCCCCAATTCCTGGGCCAAGGACAGCTGACCTGTTTGTCACCCTTTGTCGGTGGCCGTCGTCAGAATATATCAAGCAAATGCAGCTTGATTCAAACATGAAAGCCATCAAATCTCTACCTTTAGCCCTCTTTTTGACATGACTTGGTCCAGGAGATCTGGAGGCATCTTTTCACCAAAGCATTTACAAGACATGAAAAAAGTTCAACCTTTATGATGATTTCTGAAGCTATTTGTGTTAATAAATCAGTTTCAATTGGAGGTAAATAGCCCTTTAGTCTGTTAACCAATTTGTACTCTAATAAGGTTGTGATTTTAATTTTAATTTGTACCTGACATTTTTCATTACAAAAAGGAACTGTCAGCCATGAGGTGTTTTGTAACAACCATGCATCCAAAATGCCACCAAACATTAAAAGTACCAGTAAATATTACTTACTAGCAATAGTTAACTCAGTTAGTTTGATGTTATCAGGGGTCATAGTCACATATATTTAATTTTATTGTATTTCATTTGGAGTCATATTACCCAAACAGGTTCCAAAGCTACAAAACAATGGAAACACATATCTGTAGTATATCAAAATACTTAACTATTATGTGGTGCAACTCTGTTGGTGGTTAAGTAAGGATCATAGAAGTGGTAAACATATCTTAATTGACTTTAAGGGCTGTCTTTGCAGACTTCAAGCAGCATTAACTGAAATTTCAAGTCTTGAAAACTGCTCCTTTGTGGGTCAAAATACAAAAAGCTATTGTAGGTATTAAACAAAGCAGACGGGACTCCAAGAGTGGGAGGAAAAAAAGGCAACATTACAAATCAACCTGCTACGTCAGCATGACCAGCAGATCTATGAATTTATCAGCGCACAGAACATTCAGGCTCCTGATATTTCAGAGCCACGGTCAGGGCCATAGATTTAAACTTGCACAAATGTCAGTGAGATAAGTGATGACTGAATCGGTCAGGCAGATGAGACCAGCATATTCAGTTATAAATCCTTTGGCCTCATCTTATCTGGTACAAGATGAGGGTGGAGAAGCTGTGAAGAGGCTGAACGGAGGAAACTAAACATTTGGTTTTACTGAGATGGAGGCATTCCCCTCTAGATGCTTGTCTGTTTAACTGAGACTAAGAAAATAACTTGTTGCACGATTCATTGTGTGGTATTCTAGAATATGCAGAATTCTCATCAACAAGCACAAAATAGAGTTTTTATACACAAATTTAAAGAATTTACAATGTGTTCCAGACAATAACTACATGGGAAATTATAATTCTGGTTAATTATTTTTTTCTTAGCTGCAATGGAATGTGATCTGTCATGTTTCAAGGTGGCTCTGTCATTACTTGCTGCTTGTCTTTGTACCTAAAAGTGTATTATATATTCAGTTGAATCTTTCACTTTACTTTTGGAGACAAAATAACAAGGTGATGTCTTTGATAGCAGCTGACAATCTCTGCCTTCTAATTGTTCCTTTGTAGAAACGCAATGCCTAAATTCGCCAACCTTGAATAAAACATCAGCCGCCTTTGTCTTCTGCATGTCTTTCCCAAACTGTCAGAAAAGTAATTACTGTTCCAAGGGATTTGAAACAGAGAAAGGAATGTGGAGAGTGATTATTGCATCAACTGATAAAAACATCTCCATACAGTAAAGGACTATTTTGCTGTCATTAATCAGTTAAGTGTGCAGCAGGGGAGCTAAATCTCTTTTTTTATAATAAGATAATTTCCTTTATTCATGCTGGAGAGTAGCAGGAAGCTTATATGGAACACATAAAGGACAGCTGAATAAAAAAGTAGGTGAAGAACTGTTTGGGCAATGGAAGGTTGTAACAAGTAAGGGCAAAATATATTTAATCTAACACAAAACATAAAACATTTCATTAAATTTATTACAGCCAACACATTTAACACCCAAGTTCACCAATGAGAGCATGTAAATTGTCCCACCTTTAGAAAGGACTGTAGTAACCACTGCAACTGAGGGCTGGTGTCAGGCATGTATTTTGTCTTCATATTACACAGTAGGGAGTGTAATATGAAGACCAAATATCAATGTTATGCTTAGTTCCTTATAAGCATCCATCCATTGTCTATACCCACTCGACTGCTGAGTTGTGTGTGTGTGTGTGTGAAAAAGTTCAGGCCAGGATTCTAACCCAGGATCTTCTGGCTCCAATCTTAATATTGCGGCTAACAACTGCACCACTGTGCAGATTCATTTGAGACAGGCACATAAAAAAAGTAATAAAATCCATTTGATTCATTTTTCAGTGAGTGTTGAAATACCAGGAAATATTTTCAGGTAAAAAGTTCAACATAGTTTTTAATTGCTTTCTTTGTACGTATAAAGAAATTGATAAGAAGACAAATTAAGTTTTACTTGCCTTTAGCCAAAGAGCAACTAGAACCACCATAAGAGGCCAAATTATTAATTTGGTGGATTACAACATTACTACATTTCTCTCTTAATTTGATCCATCAAGAGGTTTCAGAGGTTTGCCCAAATGCAATATGTTATAGATGTGGTGTTTGGTGAAATGTGTGTGCACTGAAAAAAATAAATTAATAGCAGAAAAAAAAGGAATTAAACCATAACTTTTGTACTCTGGCCACCTTATTCCTGGCAGTGTTGTTGTGGAACTGACCGTGTCAGCAACTTCAAGTATGACTGGAAGGCTTTCATTTATGACTTCACCATTTATCAGTGTAAGCTTAACTTGTGGCTTCTCTAGATGCACAATATGCCCACCATTGAAAATGGGACTTGAAATCAGTGGATTAATTTTTCCCGTAAGATAACAAATGAAAAATATATGGCTACATTTAAAGCATCCACCAAAAGTGCTCTTTTCATCCCACTGTGGTATAGCAGACTAAGTCAGTATCTTTTAGACAGTGGACCTGGGTTCCAATCCCGGTTGTGACAAGAAGGGTAATCAGTGAAAAAACTCTGCAAGTCTGCGTACAAGCTCAGACCTAACTCAGGGACTCCTGAATTAGGGAGTAGCCATAAAGACTTAATTTACCAAAACTACACTTTTCACTTTTGTATGTAACAGCTTATAGCTCACTGGTCTTGGCTACTATAAACCAACAGAGAGCAAATGTCAGCTCCTGAAAAGCAGTTCTGATTTTAAGTTTTGGAAATAACAGTGTAATATGGTGATGTCCATTTTACAGAAGTAGTGAACATAATTTGTGCAAAGCATCATGGGTTATAGGAATGTTGATCAAAATTATATATAGGAAATAAGAAAATCTGAAAATATTTGCTCTTTTCAGCTAAGAAGATGTCTTTCTAAAATCCTTTTAAACCTTTATTATGTTATATTAATCTTAAAAATGTTATATTACATTTCTTTAGCTTCAAGCCTTGATGGGTGGAAGATGGAAAATGGTGATGACATTTTTGCACTGAGTAAGTTTTAAACATTGAGGAAAAGCTTAGCTGTGATCAGATAAACAATAGATGATATCTAAAGCAATGAGATGATGACTGAAAAGCATAATGTACGAAAAAGAGACAGTGTCTGGTGGGTGGGGTGGTTGTGAAGAAGAAGAAGGAACACTTTTGATGTTGGCCTTAAAGACTCCTCCTGCTTCCGTGGTAATACCACTTTTCACTTTAGAGATAACTTTTTTTTAAAGTCCCCCTTTTGTCATCTTTCAAGGGAATGCCTCTCCCTCAACGGCTGACTGACTGAGATGAAATCACGAGCAGTAAAGCGAGATAGCATGAGAAGGATTTAAACGCTGTCTCTTCAACACTGTTTACAGACCTCAAGGCATTCTTATCACACCTATCCAAACTGGCTGTTGCAATCTCCTATACTTCTTCATTTCTCTTACCAACCTGATCTGTCATACTGCTTTATGTAAACCTTCCCTCATTAAAAAAAGTGTTTGATTAAATATTAATATTCTGTTGGATACATTTCGTTCTTTAGAAACTCGCGAAAATAATCACAACTCTCTTTTGATGTTTCTATTGCCTTTCAATGCCAGTTTCAAGAATTTCTGATGTGTAGCACCTTATGTAGCTGAGATGCCAAAAATGTTGTTTTAGAAAAAGACAATAATACGGCAGCTGAAATCCAACACTCACTTATTTCTTGTGGCAAATTATCAACACCATTCTGAGGCATTCTAGGAGTAGAACGGTGGCACTGTGAAGATGTGGTTGTAATCAGCTGATTATTGGTAGAACATAGATACCTGTTTCAAACAGGTATTGCTTCCAAAGCTGTGAGCTTGTTGATGCCATTTTTACTATCTTTAGCCTTGCAAAACCATTTTGTTGTATGATCATTTTAACATGTGTATTTTGTACAGTTGCTGAAGATTTTTGATTATTATAACAGTAATAATAGTCACCTTGACAACATTTTTTTTTTTGCATGCCTTTAGAGATTGGAAAGGCTTGTGTAAAGCTAAAAGAAGACACATTTTCAGCAGTACGTAAAATTATAATTTCAATGGGCAGAACATTATTTTTAAATACATGGAAAACTTCCTCGGGAAAAAAATTCCCTTTTGTGGCTTTAGCCTTTTGGCTGACATACATTTTCATCCAATATGCAGTAGTAACTTTTTAAAGAGTCGATGGCTCTCAATAACCCTTTCCTCTGAATTTCTATCCTATTGTCATATATACATATATATATATATATATATATATATATATATATATATATATATATATATATATATATATATATATATATATGTATATATGTATGTATAGTAAAGAGAATTTGTCCAAGGGCTGAACCCTGTGGTACTCCACAATGGATCCTAGAGTTTGAAGAATATGTATTGTTATGAATAAACTGGAATCTGTCAGACAGATAATATTTAAACCAACCTAATGCTTTTCCTTTAATCCCTACATAATGTTCATGTCTGTATATGAGAATATTGTGATCAACTGTATCAAAAGCACCACTGAGATCTAACATGACAGGTATTGACACAAGTCCATTATCTGAGGCCATGAGAACATCATTAGTGACTTTCACCAGAGCTGTTTTGGTGCTATGATGAGCTCTGAAGCCTGACTGAAACTCCTCAAATAGGCCATTACTTTGTAAATGTTCACATATTTGATTATAAACTACTTTCTCAAGAATTTAAGATAAGAAGATTAGATATAGGTCTATAATTTATTAAGTCATCTTGATCAAGAGATGGTTTCTTAAGTAAATGTTTAATAGCAGCTACTTTAAAACCCTGTGGTACATATCCATTTACTAAGGATAGATTAATCATGTCTAAAATGATGGCATTAATCAAAGGGAATACTTCCTTAAATAGCTTGGTTGGGATTGGGTCTAACATACATGTTGAAGGTTTAAATTAAGCTAAAATTATAGATAACTCAGAAAGCTCCACTTAGGCTAAACAGTCCAAACACCGATCAGGTTTTAAAGATTCCTCCAATGCTGCCTCACTTACCGAGGACAGGGTAATCATGTTTGGGAGGAGGCCAATGATTTTATTTTTAATAGAATCCATTATATTTAATAGGAATCCCACAAAGTCATTACTGCTGAGAGCTGAGGGAATGGATTGATCAACAGAGCTATGACTCTGGGTAAGATGTTTGTGTTTGCTGTCTGGCAGATGCTAAAAGAATTAGAGATTGATAATTTAAATTGCACCCACAGATAGTGTAAATCTGGCAAAACTAGGCCCAAAGACAAATTTTGCAGCCTCGACTATAGAAAGTATTTTATCGATGGTGCTAAAGCAAGGCTTTGACATTTAATTACAATACATGAGTTTCTCACCGTGTTTCAAATACAGCTGCTGTTATGGTGAAAAATTGGTCTTTTAAAGGGGGTTTGAATATTCATAGTGAGGTGCAAGTCCTGGTTAGGAGGCCAAACAAATAGGCACCAACTCTGATGCAGGCTCTAAGTCTCATAATGATTATCTGCTGATGCCAAGATTTATCAGGATAACGTGGCATTCTGATCAGCAGGGATAAGGATAACCTGAGGCAGTGATAAAGTAAGCTTCATCTCTACAACGTGGTGTCTAAAGCTGAAGCCATAACCCCCCCCCCCCTTGATAACCAATCAGTATAATTCCTTTTCTACAACATCCACTGTATGAGGATACAAATGGTTGTTCTTTACATGTTTTCTATTGTGATACTAGCAACAGAAAAAAATCTATATTTTTATTTTTATTGAACAACCTCCCTCAAATTCTGACAGTTGGCCAGGTTTGTTAGTGAAAATATATGCAGTCTGCTAAGAGAGCACATTTGCTTTCTTCAACCAGATGTAGTTCACATAAAGACCAATAGATGATGGGAAATACTTACCATAAGCATTATTGGTGTGTATATACCACTTTTACTGCACGCAGACCCAGATTGATGCAAACTAGTCTTGGTCATCCTGGAAGTGTCTGCCGCAGTCCAGATGCTGCTAGTTTGCATTATTTATTGGATAATTGGTTGATAAGTTTCAACGACCTTCATTCATTGCCGATACTTGTTGTTGTTTTTTTTTTCTTTGGTGGGAGGAAATTCAATCCCTTGTTCCTTTGACAAGCAATCTAAATTGACCATCAACAATAACTACCATAGACTTTGGCACAAGATGCTAGTTAGATTTTGTGGTTAAATAAAGCAATAAAGCATTAGAATAATCAGTACATATCCTGTAGATACCAGGTGAAGTACAAACCAGCTTCACTGGAAAGCTCTCCTTTCTTGAAAATATAAAGATTTTGCATCTCTTCAAACAAAAGTCTTCCTTGCTTTCAGATTACGTTGTTCATGTCTTCAAAGCTCAGGAGATGTTCATGTCTTTTATTGTTTACCATGAGCAATTTTAGTCCAATCTTGGTAGAAATATGTGTACTGAAGTCAATGTCAGTTTGCATTAGGGATATGGTTAATGTTTTAACAACAAACAGACACACCTCAGACATCTCCAAGTGCCTATAGGACAGGCTTTGATGATGAATAGAGCTGAGATTGATTTTGGCATGGCCACAGAGTGTCCTTTGGGTATTTTGACATTGAAAAGATCTGCAAGGGTCCTGACACCTTTGATTCCTCCAGATCCAGCATTGGCTCTGAATCCGGCGGCAATCAGAGCTACTTTAAGAAGGTGACTGATTGCTGGGGGGAGGGAGGGAGGAATTCAGGGAACAGACCAAAGCAAAGAGATTTCAAGGCACTGCAATAAAACAGGGAACATGGGATAGTTAACTGTTCAAGAGTTTATGAAAATAAATATTAGTAAATGATAATACCACGTGATTACAAGGGGTTTTACGTATAACATTAAGCATTCTAATCTATCTATCTATCTATCTATCTATCTATCTATCTATCTATCTATCTATCTATCTATACACACACACACACACACACACACACACACACACACACACACACACACACACACACACACACACACACACACACACACACACACACACCACACGTAAATCCATATGCATTGTAGTTGTGTTCTTTGCTTTATCAAAGTTCAAAACAAAAGCTTCATCCAGAAATAAAGTATAAGAAACGTTTTTTGGTGAGAGGTGAAATATCTTCAGTTCAAAGAAAAAAAATCCATCTGTCTCCTATACATTTATGGAGGAATGATAACAGCAATTAATACAGAATGACATTGAATTTACTGGTCAGCATTACTCAGCATTATTCTCTTGTGTCTGATACTGATGACTTTGGCCCTAAGCCTTAACAACGCTTACAGCCCTTTATATATTATTGGCTGGTATGCCACCTTAAATTGGCCTGCATAAAGCCAGGAGGTTTCAGGCCCCAGCCACACTATTCCTGATACTTTTTCTAAAACCAAACTTTTTCTTATCACTAGGAATAAAGAAAAATCTATGTCCACATGATCTGTGGGATTCTATTCAAAAATACTGTGATACTGATGCTGCATGACCAGGGGGAAACCTTGAACTAAACTACTTAAACATTAGATGATTCTTATAAAATAATTGTAGCTAAATATTTTTGTTAATGCAATTTCCTCTGAGTGGTTAAATGTATCAACTTACATTTGAAGTTTAATGGAAGTAAATCACGAACAAAGCACGAGAGACAGAATAACCAAGAAACAAAATTCCACTGTTTTTGTGCTTCCTGCAACCATTGTGCACAAAGTAGGCCTCTACATCGTTTGGAGCCCTCTTCTTTGAATGAAGACAAATAAAAATTGTGTTGTTTCTGTTTTCCTACGACATTTTAGACAAGAAGGGGGGTTCTTATTAGCTGAATTTCTAGTAAATGCAGTTGCAGTGTTTGGCAACAATTCAGACTAAGTCAGAGCACTTCACCTCAGGATCTTTAGAAGCACTCCAACTCCCAAAGGATTTAGGCATCAAGAGTGTAATGATCCAATAGGAGCACCCTTTTCTAAAAATAAAAGCACTCAATGAGGTACCTCAAGTCGTTCTTGCCTAAGTGTCTGCTAAATACCATTTAGTATATTGTATTACTTCCATTAATGGAGTATGGACCTCAGAACTCTTACTGCCCATGGACTACATCCATTCCCAGTGGGCTATATGTCTGTCCATTGACTGCCATTTAGTGTCAATGGGAACATAACTTGTCATCTGAATGACGTTTGAACACTCAGCAGCTCATTACAATGGTCAGGGGTTACATGGCTATAAAATGGATACCTGCTTACCGCCAACAGCCACCCTCCCTTTTTTTTACTATAGGTTAAAATAGACTTTTCTTATTTTTAGTTAAGGATTTTGTTTGTTCAATTAATTGCAGTATTTGGATAATTTAAATGCTGTAATAGGCCTTGGCTGTGATTACCTATTACACATGCAGAACAATGATCTGCCTGTTGAGTGAAGCCTTTCAAACAGTCTGAACATAATACAAAGTTTTTTTTGTGTGCCTGCTGTTCCTCTTGCATTTGACACTTTTTTGTGTCTTTTTTTGATGAGTTATAGACTGCATTGGTATTTTCTGTAAGGCAGTGCTATAAAACAGTTATTTTCGTACTCACATATTACCTCAGTTTCTGCTTTGTTGTCATCCTTGAAAGTCTCAAGTCATCAACAAATTTCAGTATCAGCTAAAGATAACTTAAAAATACACAAATTGTTTTCAATTGGTGATTCAGTTCATCAAGGGGGAAAAATACCCACATGTATCTGGTCTAAAGTGAAAATGTAGTCACTCCCTAAACCTAATGGCTGTTTGTGCCATAAATTGCAGCAAAAGCTGTTTTCTTTTAGATCATTTATGTTTGTTTCATTGTCTTTGTGGATTTTTTTTTTCAAATAAGGAAGTTTGAGGTTTCTCAACATAAACGGACTACTGGATTGGATTTAAATCCACAACAGGATTTATATCTACACCACATAGCCATAAAGGGTCTACAGGAACACCCTCTACCCTCCAAAATATCTTATTCTCCTTACCAGATGGTACCATGATTGAACCAGTATTATGAATGTAACATTTTGGTTTAAAGGGCCTCTTCAGTCTTGCAATTAACTTCTAATGACAAAACAACAATTTGTGTATATGTGGACAAGCATACCATTGGCTACACTTTAAAACATGCTGTTCTAAAAGCAAATTAGTAGGCAACCAAAATAATTCAAGCAATCAAGTATTCAAAACGTTTTTGTTGAACAAAATCGAATTCTATAATAATAATAATAATAATAATAATAATAATAATAATAATAATTATTATTATTATTATGTTGTTGTTACCCGCCACTGAAACGTGAAGCAATTCGGCAGAGAACAAACTGACAATAACCTTCAATTTGTGAGAAACTGCTGATTTTCGTTTTATTGCAAAATATGATTGTTGGAGTTATGAAGTAAGCCCTCTGTTGTGCAATCAAGCCATGAGGAAAGTTTAAAGCTAGTGAAAGGTGAGACCTTTATGGGCACCCAGGGGACTGTCCATGACAGCAGGGGGTGCCAGCACTGCAACAAAGCTAAGCTGCCTTTCTCACATCTTCCTCTTTGCCTGTGAGCCCTCGTGACGAGTGGTTCGTACCTGGGAGACATTATTTATTACATTCCCACCGGAGCCATGTAAACGCATTCCAGGCCAGGTTTCAGGAGGAGTCTTCCCCCCTGAGCTTGCTCGCTGCCCCGTGCTGAGGAACCAGCTTCACCCTGCTCACACTGCTTCCAAATGGATGCCCAAAAACAATTAAACAGACTCAAAAGCAGAGGTTTGGCAGATAAACTATAGGGAGAGTCGTAGAGTATTAATAATTTTTAGTGGTTAACTTAATCTGCTTTCACTGTGTTTTTAAAGCTTGACCGAGCTAACATTCTCAAAACAAAGCTTTGCTGATGTGTTTTTGTGTTTTTACGGTTATGACAAATTTTAGTATAAGGGTTTTATACACCGATGGGATATTAATGTTTGTGTTGTCTGATCCGCTCATTATGACCAAATAGAGCTTGAACGTATTTTAACTTAGTGCTGAATGTCCACTAGCATTAGCCACTGCTAGCTTCCATATAACTTATGGCTACGGCCCTAGTAAATGCAACTATGGATTGTTTCCAAACATAATGTTTGTCTCTTTTAGCTCAGCCTTCATTCGATAATGCTATGAGCTTTATTACAGCATTATTATGAAAAATTTGATGGTGTTTGTGAACTTATCAAACTGATGTAAATAATGCCCAGAGGAAGTGCACTGACACAATATTCCCGGTTGATCATCCTGTTTACAGCACCCTCTAGCCTCCTAAGTTAACGATTTGAGTCTAATTATTTCCTGGATAAATGATTACTGTACATTAATAAAATCAAGTATTCTAAAGGGTATTGATTTTTTCTGAGGAAATAATTTTTTAAAATGTTATTTTCTCAAATGTTTTGTTTAAATCAGATTTGCATTGTGAATGGGTTGAAACGCATACCAAAATGTTCTAAATTAGCTAAGCTAATTTAACCTCATTCCATATTCTTTAAGATGAACTTTAGTTCTCAAACTTGGATCTGCAGTGAACCAAGATTCCCTTAATCATTCTGATGACAGTTTTCAACTACTACATTTGTCCTTTTTTGTTTCCTTTGTGTGTATGTAGCTCTTAATTTTGCTTAGTTGTTTAGTTAAGTCTCACTAGCGTAGTAGAGAGGATTTGTTGAATGAAATATAGTGTTAATTCAGATAAATAGTATTCTATAGTGGTGTTCTCTGAATGTTCAGTTTATTTCTGTTAAAAAATTCTTAAACTTGAAGAGAAGTTGTTACTCATTTATTCCATATGTGCACAGAGTTTGCCAGTCATTTTATTGTACATCTTAGACACTTTTATTTATTACATTCCCACAATACTCATGTGTAGGGCAAGAATTAATGGAGGGGTAAAGGCATCTGGCGGGGGCGACTGATTGTGTAGGCTCATCCCCTGGTGGTGTTCTCTGCCCCCATTCACATTTAGACATTGAAGGTTCTGGGCGATATGCATAGGGGTGGGGGCGCTAGCTCTGGTTGCCTTCTCTGAAGGAGGGTAGGCTGCACTGTGCGCCCTCCTTTTGGCCCTCCCATTTTTAGATGCACATGAGAACAACATGCAACAACACAACATTTGAGCAGGTAGAGGCAGGTGCGGGGTCTTTCTCACCCCAATTCTCCAACTGCCATCCAGAGTTTTGGGCCTGGAGGAGGAGCAGGCCGCCTGGTTGGGCTCAGAGCTGGGGATGACCGTTGGTTTCTGGAGGTCCACTGGAGCTGGGGCTGGCACTTGTGCTCTCCCCCTGATTATGGAGGGCAGGGTGTGTGGGAAGCAGTGTCTCAGGGTTCATGAGGTGGGCTCTGGTTGGCCGGCCCGTTCAGTTCATGTTTACCCCATTTCCAGGTGGATAGGCCCATGGGTTGTCTGAGCTGGAATTGGGGTGGGTGGTATGGACCCTACCATCCTGATCATGGGGTTCACCTCCTGGGGGCTGGATATCCCTCTGGGGTGATGGCACCTGGACCAGGAATTTTAGGATGTGTGTAATGAGTGCAAGGGTGTGTACTGTGTCCCTTTTTTTTCCTACCCTCCATTGGCTGGCGCCTCGACCCACTGGTGTGTTGGTGGTCCTCCATGTCCAGTGCTGGGTGTTTGGGTGTGTGCAGGCTCACTCCTGCCGGGTGCTTCGGCGGGGGGCAGGGCTCCCCCTGGCCCACTGCTGGGTCCGCTCTTGCGTAGCTTGCTGCCGGTGGCGCCCGAGAGCACATCGACACAGCTTCTGGGGGCTTCATCACTGTGACTGTTGGGGGTTTCCTGTGGCTCCTCTCTGCTATTCCCTGGGATGGGGGAGGAAGCTATCACTGTGTTTGTCCCTCGTGGGCACCTTTGCACTGGGGGCTCTTTTGGGCATCTGGGGTTCTGTTCTTTTTCCAGAGTCTACCTCTGTTTTTTTTAACCTTTTCTCTCTTTTAGCATTTTGTCTCATCTTTTTCTTTTCTTTTTTTCTCTCCTACCTTCCCGCTTTTGTTTCCATTGGACATGAAATAGTTCCAGAATAACATCTAATAAAGCTTTATGTATATATAAATCAAGTGGAGCACTATAGCGAAAGCAGTAATGCTCCACTTGTGAAAGTAAAATCTGTTGGGCTCTCTTTGCCATTAAGACAGCAATTCTTAATGCTACGCTGCCATGCAGGGCATGTTTAAAAAAAACAAAAAAAAAGAAGCCATGCCCAAGGGCACATCAACCTCCCTAATGCCACATGACTACTCCCTGCACTGAGCCCTATTCAAACAAGCTCAGCCAAACCACTCAGTAGTTGTTAGAACCATCTTTTGCTGCAACTACAGCTGGAAGTCTTTTGGCTATATCACTACCAGCTTAGCACATCTAAAGACTGAAATGTTTCCCCTTTCATCTTTGCAAAGTAGCTCAATCTCAGTCACCTTTGATGTAGAGCATATGTGAATAGATATTTTTTAAAGTCTTGCCAGAGATTCTCAGTTGGATTTAGGGATATAAATTAACTTGATCTGTCTAACAGATCAATTTATCTAAACCATCTTAATGCATTTTAGCTCTAGATGTATATTCAGTGTAATTTTCATGTTGGAAGGTGAATCTTATGTCTTCTGTGCAACCAAAATATGATTTCCAAAAGCTTTCTTTCCATAATGGCTTTCGTCGTCCTAGTCCTGCAGAAATACTGACAGCTTTACACATGCCAACTTGCACAGGCAAACAACATCCTTTATGAGGCTGCAATGAAATTAACCAAGACCAATTATCTATGGCAGTGGTCTAAAACTCCAGTGCTTGGGGCTGGTATCAGATCTAAAAGTTGCAGGACACTGGCCCCAGAGGACTTGAGCTTGAGACCAGCTATCTACGGTGTGTAGGGCAGATCCTGAACAGGCAACCCAATAGTAAAAAAGTCTAACCAACCAGACCTCTGCCTTTGCGATTGCTAGAGAGCAATGGATTGAAAGATAGCACATAGGCAATGATCATGGCAGCACAGGAGAAGGAATTCTGTTCAAGAGCAAACCACGCTGAGGACTACACCAGCAGACAGGACCCAATATGTTGGTTTAGCAAGGAGGCACACAATTCTGACAGTTAAACATACATGGACCACCATAACTAAGTAACTGGAATAGTGCACTGGAACATCTTTGCTAAGTATGGGCTGTAAAAACCTCAGTCAAACTGGGAAACCCTACCAAAAGTGGTTCAGAATCATAGATCTCACAGTATGGGGGACTTCCAGTTCTAGACTGATAAATATTTGATAGCTAACCAAACAGACATTGTGGTGGTGGAAAAATCAGGAAAGAGAGCAACAGTGATAGACATAGTGACCCTTGTGATAATAATCAGAAACCATCTAAAGTTTGCCACTGTGTAAATAAAATATATTTATTTTGTTTTTGTTAAGATAATTAGTGAACACAATGTCTGCCATTCAGATAACTGAAATCCTGAAGCCTTTTCATATCTTTAGATTGATTAAATGTTATCATTTTGTTGGCTGCTAACTTTTATCACACACAGCCAGGGAACAGCAGAGGCAAATTAGTGCATCTGAAGCAGGTCACAACTTAGCCTTTAGTAAAATTTGTTTTATTCTACACATTTATTAGGTTAACTGCTGAACTGTATTACCAGGGTTTTAAAGTTATACTAACAGTTCAAAGAACACCAAGCAAAAATAATTCCTCAGTTATTTTCCTGACAGTTAATCTGGTCACAGAAGGGGGTTGCATTTTATTTAGATAGGAGTTATGCCCCTCCCATGCTTCATTAGCTCCTCTATAAATATTGAATCTGCCAGCGTTTAAAACACAGCTATCCTCTTATCACGACAAAAGATGCTGAACATAAAGTTTTCAGCAATCATCTGCCTGCTGGTGTCAGTCTACGTTGTGTTTATCGAATCCGATCCTTGCATCAATAAGAAGGTGAAGGTTGAGGTGAGAAATGGCATCCGTCTTACAGGAGATGGTCTGTATAAACCGGATATTTATGTTGTGGTAAGTTTTCCTTTATTATTTCTTTAATTGCAACAAACAAAAACAAAATCTGAATCTCTTTTGTAGGTTATTTTCTGAAATACATAGAAAAAAATCTTGATTGATTTTATGTGTCCCATATTTTTAACCCTCACAGCTTCGCCTGGGCAATCAAACATCAACAACCAGAGTGATTGAGTCTAGTTCAAATCCTAGCTGGTGGGAGACGTTAACTTTTGACAACGCCTCTTCTGATATCCTGATAATAGAAGTCTGGGATGAAGACAGCGGATTTCGAGGAGATGATGACCATTTGGGAACATGTATGGAAGAACTCTCACAAAATATCACTCCGAAGGATGTGATTTGCCCTGTTCAAGAAGATGGTTTGGTTACTCTGCAATATATGTGCACGTAAATGTAGAATTGATTTGCATAGGGAAAAAAAGCCTGAATCCATATCCAACTGTCTACATTCAAGTGGTGTAGTGAAAGCGTTTTTCAAATTTATTTCGCTTGAAAATGTTATGTTAAAAAAAGTAAATAAGAAGTATTTTATTTATCCAGAGACCATTAACTGAATAGTATTGCCTCTCAAAATAAAATAACCCCCCCCCCCCCACAAATGCTTAATCTATTTTTCAAACAGATTTCAATGAAGCTCACGCCTCAACTGCTTGCTACACATTTCTGTGCAATTACAGATGGCATGATAATGTGTAAGTATAACACAGTGGCAGAATACTGTATTGTTACAGTTTTTGATTGAATATAACAGAATGTTAACTGAATGCTGTTTAATTAAAAGTTGAAGTCTAGAAAATCGTAAACGCTGTTTGTGTTTTTACAAATAAAAGTTAAAAAAAATGTGATGTGCATTTGTATGAAGTCACTTTTACTCTGATATATTTAAATAAAACCCAAATTAGAGCCTACATGTGTGGATTCCATTTAAATCTCAAATGAAAGCAGCAGCTCTCTGACACCTTGAGAGGTTTGTTGAAGAATGTTAGTTAACAAACAGTATCATTAAGGCTGAGAGAGACACCAGACAGTGATCTATTAAGCACAAGACATTTTGGATTTTTGTATGATTCCTACAGACTTATTCAATCAGGGTTAAAAGGAAAACCTGACAGCGCAATAAGTTTTCTGCTGCTTTTATGCCTGTGCACCTAAAGGAGAGTTTGTACCCCTACTTGCTTCTTAGTATAGGGGGACTATTTTGCAAGCTTTTCTGAACTATAGATTTTAAATAGTTGGAGGCAGAATCAGGAAGGGCCCAGATCACTATTTGTCCATATTCCTTTCAGTTAGGCTGAAATTGATGATTTAAGTACAGACTCCTTTTATGTTTAGTTGTGAAATTAGTTGTGAAGAAACAAAGAAACATACAGATGTCAGTTGTGATGGGAAATATTGTTCAAACTGTCAGGGTTCTGTGTTTTTGTGCTCTACTAACTCTGCTCCACAGGTGGCTGCAGTTGATGGTGGGTGTGGCCCGCACCTGTGGCTCATCAGGGCTGCTGTGCTCTGGTTTAAAAGGAGTGCTCAGTCAGCTGGAAGATGCCAGAGTGCTACCCCGTTGTGGTATGCCTAGGCCATAGTCCTGTCTCCTGAGCTTGTACCTGTGAGTTTTGAAATCCCTGTTTTGGATCTAACTTTGTCTCCTGTCTTCTCCAGTTTGTTGTGTTTTTGGATTTATTCACCCGTGTGACTCTGTGCCTCGAAGACCAGTCTCCTGCATCCCTGCCTGCTCAGATTTTACTCTGGCGATCTCCCCCTCAAACTCCCTTGGTGATACCAAGCCGGGCACGACGTCCCCCTTCCTGGATTCACCCTGGTACTTCTGGATTCACCCTGGTTCTTCCAGCTACTCCTCTTCCGCTGTGGTGCTGCTCGAGCTCCCCGCCAGTGTAACATCTGCCAGCCCTCCCGTCACTCAGCCGCCTCCTACCATCAGAGAGCTTACAGTCACAGAACTCCTTTCCCACTCATCCTCCCCGGATAGGTCCTCTCTACCAAGTGGTAAGCATAGCAGCATCTGGAGACCTTCCCCTGGTTCGACTAGAGTTAAATCTTGTTTCCTTTTTTCCCCACAGAAATCTCCGACCTGACATTCCGACCTCGCTTGCCGTTCACACTGTGTGCATTCCTTCCGCCCTTGCCTGTTTCTTACGTTGTGTGCAAAGTCCGAATAGAGCCTTTAATAAACATTTTAAGAACTGTTTCTGTATCCGACTGTGTCTGCATGTGGGCCAAACACCTTAAAACAATGACACAAACTTGAATAAATCTTTTGATATATTCCTGCAATGCAACTTCTAAATTACAATTACTTTAACTGTATTGAATTTATGTGAACATAATATATTCCCATGTATTTTGTAGTTTGCAAAATATAGGTTTACACTGTTGATTACCATGTGTGTTGGCTGTTGTATGCAAAATGTTATTAATTTGCATTTTAGATAATATAACTTTGTATAATCATAGATGGAAAAATTGCACCTCAAGCATGTGCACAATTATCCAAGGAAACAAAGCATCAAGCGACTTTTTTCCATTTTCATTGACATAAATGGCTACGTCTCAGGTAAATGTTATTTTCTTATGTGAATGGTCAACACTTACAAAGCTTAATCCTGACTAAGACCAATCCTTTCCAATAAATCAGTCAGCAATAATCTGTTTTTCATAGTTCCTTTTGTGAAACAGTTAACATTTTGCATGAAACTCAGATAAAGTATATGTTTATCATCAGATTGATTATAAGGAATCCTTTTTGTTGGCTGGCTTAAGGTCATGCTAACTTTCATTAGGTAGGCTACATGTCCATCTGCATGCCGTTAATCAAAAATTGTCTTCCTACTTTGATTTGTGATGTCTTTAATACAAAAAATATATAAAAAAATACTCTCACTACTTGGAAGTCAAGTAAGATTTAATTTTGCTTAAGATCAAGTCTTATAAAGGTACCTAATGCTTTATTCTTGGTGAATGACGAGTCATGCAGAGGGTTACATTTAATTTGTATAGGTAGGATGCCACTCCCAAATTTGTGTAGCTCTCTGACATTTAAAACATTTCTTGCCTCAGATTATGACAGGGGATCCTGAAGGGGATCATCTGCCTGCTGGTGTCGTGCTATATTGTGTATGTCCTATCTACCGCATGTGTCAGTAAAAATGTTGAAGTTGTGACAGGCGGCATTCGTCTTAAAGGAGATTTCATATTTAAGCCAGGTCCCTACATCGTGATAAGTACAAGTAATTAAATTATTATTATTTTGCATATTAAAGTGTTGAATTAAAACAGAATTTTAGAAAATATTTTAACTACTTTACTTATCAAAGTATTAATAATAGTAAGGCATACCAAGACTAGGATATTAATAAAACGTGGACAATTTTTATCAAAACATTTTTGTTCTTATTTGGTTTTTATATTAGCTATAATTTAATAGAAATTAAAAGGAAATATCTTCAGTAACTGCATATCATATGTGAATAACAATCACTTACATTGCATTTTCATCTGACAGGTATACACGGGAAAATCAGACAATGTTACTGCTTGCTTCCTCGCTGCGAGCCGCCCTTTTTGTCTGAATCCAAACAGTCGCTTCTCTTATACGTCAGATGTATGAAAATCCCACCCAACCATCCTGAATGGCTAGTCCGTTTTATGTGGTATTGAAATCCCTCCCATTGGCATCAATTCCAGATATATATGTGGAGTCGTGTAGAGCTCGGTGGAATGACATCCATCTGCTGAGAGTCAGGCTACCTATACGGTGTTGTTTACAGTGTGTCTGTATCTGGTATTTTATTTAATTTATAACTTTGAAACTTTTAGTTTTTCTCTGGTCATGTTTATGAAGATAATGTAAAGTTAGCAATGCTTTGGTATATAAAGAGCATTCCCAAATTATTCCTGCTAGCGAAAGAAAATAATGGGATCACAGAGCTATGGGCCCTAAAGGACCTCCATCTGCTTGACCAAACATCCAAAATACATCCGGCTTGCAATATAAATATGACATACTGGATAGCATCATTAATTTTATGAATTCACAGCTGAACAGCATGCATACATACACAAATCCACACAGACTAGTTAAATATCATCTACTCATGTGAATATTTGCATTCATATGAACAAAGAAAAAACTGGCATTATAGCTGCTAAAACTAACATTTGAGCTAGTCCACACCACTACCCTCTGGATGTCTACTTTTTAAGTCAGTGTCATTGTATTGTCTTCTGGCCTCTAACAACACACGGACATACCTGGAGTTCTTAAAAAACACTTCTTTATTCAACTTTTAATTTCAACAACAACATTCTTCTTCCCATGAGTTATTGAGCTCAGATCTCATGTCAATCTTGCAAGTTCAGTGCATTACATCTTCCCCGTTTAAAAAACACGCCAGCATTTCACATTATATACGTTGTACCCCATTCCTTAATATTGTTGCACATGAACAAATCATAGCATAAATTCATTTCCTTTTCAAGTTCTATACACATCATATATTTTTTATCTTCCCCACAACCTTACAAAATATGGACTGTGCTTGATGTATACATTTTTTTCTTTAATATTTATACACATGATTAAGCTCACATTTGTACTCATGGTCATACTCAAATCCACCGTAACTAGACTTTCAGAACAAACATATTTATTATGAAATTAACTCAACTCACAGGTAAAGTCTAGATGGAGGTTTATAGAATAGAATTAAATTGTATTGTCATTGCACTGTCACAAGTACAAGCAACGAAATGTGGTATCTCTGCTTTTAACCCCTGCCATGTGCGGCGCCCAGGGAGCAATCTGGGGTTAAGGGTCTTGCTCAGAGACCCAGAGTGCAGGCGCTGGGGATCGAACCGGGTACTTGCATCCTTCTCTGAGTGCAAGCGCGCTGCTCTAACCACTAGGGCAACACTCCCCCTATGCACTGTATCTTTTGTTTTTTCATCTTTACCTGTCCTTTATGGCAGTGTAGCATTAAGAATTGCTGTCTTGATGCAAAAGAGAGCCCAACAGATTTTACTTTCACAAGTGGAGTATTACTGCTTTTGCCATAGTGCTCCACTTGATTTATGTATACACAAAAGCTTTATTAGATTTTATTCTGGGACTATTTCAATGGACACAATAATGGGAAGGTAGAAGAGAAAAAAGAAGTGAAAAATTTTAGACAAAATGCTAAAAGGGAGAAAAGGTGAAAAAATTGAGGAGAGGAAAAAGAGAGAACAAGATAACATCATCGGAGTCTGATTCTACACCTGCATAGAGAGATTTAAAAAGAACAGCAAAACAAACCAATAAAGTATTTCAATCTGAAAAACTCACACAGAAAGAAAAGGCAATTAGAAGAATTTTATTGATACAATTTGGGCTTTGAGTTTGGCGCTCAGACCTCGGCAGGAAAAATTCACGCTGAATTATACTTCAATATGCATAAGCAGGCGTATGAGAATAGGGATATTTCCCCCCAGCCCTGAAACTGGTGGTGGAGTGGAGATAAATAAAGTTGTTCAGTCCATATGATGATCTGTTTGAGCTAGATGTCCAACTTGATAAACACAGGTTGCCTGAACTGTCCATGATGAATCATGAATCATGAAGCGACTGTGGAGAGGAAAAACTCCCCTTTGGGAAGAAACCTCTGGCAGAACCAGGCTCAACATGGCGGTCTTCTGCCGGACCGTTTTAAGGAGTGACTGGGAATTCCATAAGAGTCCAGGAGGAACTACACTCTGGTAGGGACGAGGTTGAAGCAGCACCATAGGAAAGACAGGCGGAGCTTGCTACGATGATGGAGAAGGGGATGGAGGTGGGTTGAATCCGGTTATCAGAGTCCAAACCAGACACGGCGCAGCCACCGCTTGCTCACTGAGCAGAAGGCCGAGACGAGGATGTGGAGTTCTTTTAAGATGAACCCAGGATGCTGATTGGCTTCGAGGAGGAGCAGTTCAAAGCTGATTGGCTTGCGTCGGAGGCGGATGAGTCTCTGATTGATGGAGGTAGGTAATAGAATTTCTTCAGTTTGAATTTTTGCTTAAGCTCCATTACAGGTACAAACACCATGATAACATCACAGAAAAACACGCAGTATTATTTAATACAAGATTTATAAAGTGACAGCTAAAGCTAATAATACAGGTTTTCTGTATAGAAGTGAAACAGTAAGCACCTGAATCCAAGCACCTGTGGGTGTTTGTGAGAGTGCATTTCTGTATGTAGGGGTTATTTATAAGAAGAATGCTCAATAGCGGATGTGAGGAGCCAAAGACCCGCCCCCTACAGCACCTAGGCGACTCAGGGGAAACCAGAACCCCAGACACACGAAAGGACCCCCCCAGAGAAAAGGTGCTCCAAGAGGGACCAACACAGGGATAGACCTCTATCCCCATCGGTGCTCTGACAGAGCCACGGGGCCCAGTGCAACAGCTGATATTGTAGATGTTGTGTTTCTTGGTTATTGTAGTATTAGAATATCAAATATTCCACAGACCTCATATCCTCTATATTTAGCCTCTTATATTGCCTTGGGGTTGCTGTTACAGTGGAATTGTAGCAGTTGCAGTAGGTAGATTACATAGATAGATAGATAGATAGATAGATAGATAGATAGATAGATAGATAGATAGATAGATAGATAGATAGATAGATAGATAGATTCATTCATTCCCCACCACTAAAGACTACTTTTTGCCTGAGTGCCACAGTTAAGTTTTGCTTGATGTAGTCAGCAACTAACACCTCCTTTTACCATTTGGGCAAATTGCCAGTTTAATCCTTATTTCCATCTTCAAACTCTCCTCCTCTCTGTCTCTCTTGTTCCAATAAACTTCGACATGTTTTGCAGATAGAATGACTTATCTTGCTGCGGATTCAGTGCCCAGGGTCAATTTCCCACCAAATGAGAGCATTATCTGCAACAAGCTGTCCCCCTGATCTAAGCCTACGCTCCTGCCGGCTTCATTTGTTCCAGGCAGACAAACTGAAGACTAAAAACTCTCCTTGTGCTATGTTGTCGCTGCCTGATTGCTCTGTCAGACTCAGTGTTTCTTTGTTTGGTCTGAGGCATGATGAAGAACAACCAGCGGACTGTAGAAAATTTCTTTGCTCACGCTCATAAGAGAGGATTGTATAAAGTGGGAAGCTAGCAAAGGAGGAGGCTGGAGTCAAAATAGTGATAAGAAAAAAACCTCTCCTGTCAAAGATGACTAAAAACACTGGCTAAGGAAGAGGGCAATGGATTTTTTTAAACTTATTTCTTAACCATTTGTTTTGCTGTCAGCTGTTTGAAGAAGGTAGTTTAGTTCTTACTTTGAATTTGTTTCTAATGGTTCTATTGCTTCCATTTCTTGACACGTGTTTATTGAATGTTCACGCTGTCTTTGCAATTCTGAAGAGTGGCTACAAGAAATAGAAACCAATTGGCATCAAATTTATACCCCAAGGAAACAGCAAGTTGTGGATTGCTATTTAATAGTTCCTTAACCCTCCAAATCAACTCAAAACAGTAAATGGTATATTAAAAAAATGCATCAGTTACAATATATTTATTTTATAGGAACTTTAAGGGAAAATTTTGCTAACATGGATCCGCCTCTCCCACACACAAGACACATTAATAGTTAGACTGTTAGATGTTTCAATATGAGATAATACTACAGTAAAGAAACATTATTTATTTTAAGAGTTTTATTTTAAGGGGTTTACACAACACCTGGATCGCCAACAAATGTAAAGGCCGGTGTATGATAAAACAAAAAACAAACAAACAAAGAAAAACTTTAATTATCGAATGGTGTAATTACCCCTTGTGCTTTAAAGCAAATCCAAACATAGTCATATCTAAATACATCTTATGTGTATAGTTATATAAATTAATTAAATTAATCAAAAAAAGTTGAGCAGGCCCTTGGGGACAGGTTCTTCTTTGTCGAAACATATTGCCTCTTCTCCAAGAGACTTCTTCAGTCTGGGGATTTTCAGGTAAACTTAGCCTTATAAGCAATTCTTTTGCGTTGTGCATCAACATGTTTAATGGTGACAATCAAATTTGGTTGCTCACATACAGAAAGGGACCATCCGTCTAACAATCAATTGTTAGTACTCTGATGGCTGCTTATAGTTACCCAAGGGCTGAGTCATGCTCACACTAACAGTATCATAAGCAGAAATCAGGGTACTAATAATTGACTGTAAGACGCTCATGGTCAAGAAAATAGATATTGATCTCCCTGGAAAGTGTTGAATTTGTTTTCATTAATTCCTATCCATTTTAATTTAGAATCTGTCCTATCTTTGAATCCTGACCCAAGTCTGAACCTGTCCATAATGAATAAAACTAAGGCTAGTGCTCATGTGTTAAGGGAGTTATATTTATGCTCTACAGACAAGACTGTGCATTTTATTTAGGTGTATTGATTATGTTTGTTAAATGTTGACAAAAAAAACACTTTCACTAACTGACTTGGTTAATATTTTTAAAGGGATGAGGACACAAAAGTATTTGCCATTTTATTCAAATGCAAACATTCTTAAAGTTATTAAACAAAGAAACAATTTATCAATCTGAAACTTTAACTCAAATATTTTCTGAAAACAAAATCTTAGGTGCTAATGTAAAGAAGCATAAAACGTTTTTTTTAATATTAATAAAGTTGGAAAAAGATGTTGGAAAGAACAAAAATATCAGAACTTGACAAGTTTCATTTAAATATTTCCTGAAATAGCTGGAAGATCACTGTGACAGTCCATTACTCTTTAGAACTTGTTATATTGGTTTTTGGATTATAGACTTTTTCTCCCCCGTCATCTTAGTTAATTAGTTCAAACAGGCGTCACAGTATGTTACCTGCAGTAAAGAGAGGCAAAACAAATATTAACCCTGGACACCCTCCTCTTTTCAATACACACACCTTCACAGACATGGCAAATTTGTTTTCATTCATTCGTGTTAAAACTAAAACACTCCTATTGTTTGACACCTGACTTTTATATTTGTGCACAGAATAAAATGTTAAAAGGAGATGAGCTGAGGAAGCAAAGCAGAAAAAAGCTACAACTAATTGAAGAAACATACAGCAAGCTGCACAGAAGACAACTTTAATTTGCAAAACTGTTTACATGATTTAGGTATCTGCTTTATAAATGACATTAGAAAGAAAGGTTCCCTTTAATATAATGTATTCTTTGAGGACATGGCTTTCCTCTCTTAGGAAAAATAAACCTGCAGCCCATTTCCAAACTCAAAGATTATTGACTTGATTTTTTTTCCACAAACATTTAGTGCTGCATGAGGTCTGGTACTTGAGACAGCTTTTAACAGATTTTTTATTTTTATTTTTTTAAAACTCCTGTTTGTCCACATTAAAATGTCCTAAACTACTACCATTAGATTCACAGTAGATGAAATAAAAAGAAAAATAATGTGGCCACAGAGGAAAATGTTTCCACCAAAAAACTCAGAAGTGTATAAGAAACTGTTAAGTAGCTGTTTAAGTACTCATGCATTTTCTTCAAGTACGCAGCTTATTGGCCAACACGCATAACAAAAGCATTTGCGGAGCCAAACAAAGGCAGTATACAAATGAGCTGGTGGTTTCACCTCCCCAATATGGAGATACGGGCCAGCTGGGATTTAAGGTGAAAACAGGCCGATTTTAAAGACAAAGTTAACCATTTTAAAACCTTCAAAACTGTCATTTAAAGCATTGCGTGGTATCCTTGTAACTTTAACTAGGACATTTTCCAGTAATAGAAAACCACTATTTCCTCAGATATTGAAGGTTTTTCTGTGTTATCTCCATTTGTGATCTGCCGACATGTTCCTGCTTTTCCTGTTATATGTACTTTTACCTCTGATTAACACATTTCATAAACTCTTCTCTGTGAATTTTTTTCATAGTTTTTTTTTGCTTTTTCTCTGTGGTTGCCATTGCACCATAAAAAAAAAAAAAAACAAGATCAACCGACACGTTGTCTGTCACAGCTGGGTTTTCCATGATGACCCGGAAGCCACAAACACAGAGCAATCAATGATAGACCGAGGTGTGGTTCGGAACTGAATGGAGAGTTCCACAATGGAGAGTGAACAGGCTCGGTGGTAGCAGGACACCACCAGAAGAGGAGTGCCAGGTTCTAGAAAGGCTTGAGGGATTTGTACTTGTCAAAGGACCAGAATGGAGATGACCAAGAGAGGAATGACGGGAACCAAGCATGAATAGGAGTGGATCTGAGAGGAGAAACACAATGGGTTAACAGTTAACAGACAGAATTAAGAAGATCTAGGAGCTTGGATCAGGTTAGGTACCGTTCAGGTGAGCTATTTCTCTGGCGTCTTCCTTCTGTCTCTGGCCGCCTTAAATGTTGCTCTTGATTAGCGGGAGATAGGAAACATCTGCTGCTGGCGTCCACCAGTCGCATACTGCAGGAGAGAGGTAAGAACAACACACACAACGGCTGACATGAACCACATACCTGACATTGCCACTCATGAGTTGCTTTGCATTGACAATTTACGGTTGAATCTGGGCGTGTAGAGGGTAGAACATGACGCAGAAGCTGGTACACAAACATTCAAGTGCACCTATATCTAAAAAGGAAATTTGGGTGCTGGTGTGCGTGCACATGGTTTTATAAATCAGAATTTATTTGGCATACACCATTTTCAATGTTTTAGCAAACATGCACTTTTATTAAGTCTACACAATGTGTTATAAATGAGGCTCCTGGGCTCTTTGCTTGTGTCAGAACGTCTCCCAGGTGCAGTCTCCTCATGATGGCCTTGAATGAAACCAATATACACAATTGAGGTAATGAGGAAGAAGCCAAATTGGCTGCATTAGGTCTGCACCTTGGAGACGTGGTTCTGACACAGGAACAAAAAGCCCAGATCTACCCAGATTGAAATCTTTTGAGATGTCATTACATTTCAAAAGACATCTCTTCCAGTAAATGCTTGACCCTTACTCTGATCTATTACAACTTTCCGTGGATAAAATTAACAGATGTACACAAATCTTACAGTTATTGAATCTATTTCTCCAATCAGTTTGGGGATTTTGTTGAATTATTTAAATGGAAACCTTAATAATACATGTCATTATTTATCAAACAAAGGTGAAGACTGTTAATAATTTGTTCATTAAATACAGGAATTATTTTGGCTGTTAAGGGTAAGAATTGGTTAAATTAATAGTGGGATAAAATAGGTTTGAATATTGGAACATCTGTACTGTGTGGATTAGATGCGTACATTTAATTAGACACTTAAAGCCCACATAAGGATTCATATGCAAAATACAGCTAAACACCCAAGCAATGACACATCTTAATGTTAGCTTGCCATCTACCAGAGGAGAAGGAGGAGGAGGGGGAAAGAGAAGAGAAATACGTTTGAATCCTTTGTTTGGTCTCCTTTTGCTTGTGGAGTTCGTGGAGTGAGCAGCAAGGAGTTCAATGCTGAAACTTGTAATCATTTCTCTGCCACATTTAGATTAAAGTGTTAAAATGTCTAACTTCGAGTTTGAGTCATCCTTAGCGGGTGTTTAATTAAAGTGTGTGTCCTTAGTGTAAGAAAAGAACTGGACTCAGAGTGTCAGAGTACGGTCTGGGTGTGAAAATAAACAAGCCAACATAAAGACACAAAAAAGTTAAAACCCTTAAAAAGGGGTTCACTTTCATTTTACTTCACTCAAATAAAAAATGCAGTGTGTAATGGACCTCTATGTTTTTTTAGGACATGGTGTTGGTGTCTCTTTTGTTTAGGTGTTTTAATCATCCTGATTTATAGGCACCTGGAGCCAGTGCTCCCAAAATCCTTTAAAGACAGCTGAATTAGCACTGCTAGAGAGAAGCCCTTATCCTCGGTTCCTGATGGCACCTGCTTTGTTTAGTGTTGGGAACTCCTCTGACACTCATTATTCTGCTAACGCAAACATTTCTCTGACTTACACATCTAATAATGTTAACTAATTTGTTTAATCTACTCAATGGCAAATTGAGGGGTTGTCCCAGATCTTAACCCTGAACTTCTCACACCAGCTCTTAGACCATAGCAAAAGCCCAGAGACACCAGCGTTATCAGTAGTTATAAATGGCACTGCAAAGTTACACACATTTCAAGCAGGATTTAGAAAAACCATTAAATGATCTAAAAAATGCTTATAATGTGTTTATAAGCATTCCCTCTCTGTGAAACCATAGAGGGAAGTTTTCTTTTTGCTTTCTTAAAAGTAAAGATCTTCCACATTATATGCAGCGTTTTAAATAATCTTTCTCTATTGCGCCGTGGTGGACTTTCAACATGTCCTGGGTATGCCCCTCTCTTGTACACAACACAAACAACCCCCCACTCCCCTCAAGAGACAATGAAATGCCAAAAAGTTAAGACACAAGAAAAACTAAATTAAAGAGGCCCATGAAAAATGGACAAGTCCTTTTAATGTTTTAGGAAGCTTTGGGAAGAAGAACCATTCTAATATGTGCTTGAAATCTCAAGGGAAGAGTAGAAGAAGGGTGAGAAAAAGACAATACAACAATTCTGGGAAAAGGCAATGAAAAGATGAGGCAGCAGAAAAAAGCAATGACGAGAGAGCGGGAGAGTGGATAGATTAGGTTAAAAACAGGGTAAGAAACAGAAAAAAGGAGAGGGGAAGTAATAGAAAAGAACAGTGAAAAGGGCTGGCCAACTCTGGTAATAGCAAAAGGAGAAGAACCCCTTAAAAAGAGGGTGAGGATCAAAACAGTCAATTACAGAGTAAAGACGGGCAAGATGAGATGACTGAGGAATGATTTGGTAAAATAATGCACACTTTAGATGCATAGGATGAGCAAGTACACCTTATAAAGAAGGAAAACTACAGTTGGAATTGGATGTGCACTAGTACCAATCGGACAAGTAAAGAGGAGAGCCTGGTGTTGCATGTGAAAGACAGTAAGAAAAAGACAGAGGGGAGAGTAAGGTATATTGCAGGACTAAGTGGCCACGGTGCAGTCTGCCAAATATAAAATCAATAGACACTATCTCAGTACGACCTCCTACTGCTGAATCCATCAAAAAAATGTAACGATTCTTCAGTAAAAGATGCATCGGCGCAACACCGGAGAACTTGTACGTGTGTGTGTAGATTTCTGTGCCTACAGTGTTTGTGTATTTGCATCCAGCACATCGTAATCCAGCTAAAAGAAAATACACCATAATATGTAGATGTCACAACACAAAAGGAATCGTTCCTGTGTGCTCATTAGGTTGTTGCACTCACTGTCAACATGGCGATGTTACAGTACCTCTGAGCAAGGCCCAGGACACTATTAGAGCGTGTGTGTGTTCTGACACGAGGTTTATGCCAGAAGTAATTTTCAGGTAGATAAGCTAAAATGTTGCTGCCGTTTATGGACTTGCAATTGTGTTGATGTTGCCAAGGTCTCTTAGCTCGTCTGACACACACACACACACACACACACACACACACACACACACACACACACACACACACACACACACACACACACTTTCGCTGACAAGCTGACTAACTGACTGTGAAACTTACATAAGCGCACTGACTCTTGACTGCTGTAAACTATTATTTAGAGAGAATATGCAGGAAAGGTTAGATGGACAAGAAAGACCCCCCTCCCCCCCCCCCCCCCCAAAAAAAAAAAAAAGAAAGAGGGGGACAGGAAAAAACAGCTGACAAAGGCCAATGAAAAAGGAGGAGTTTAAAGAGTGATGAGACAAAAAATAAATGTAGCAGAGTGGAGTGGGGTGAGTGGGACAGATGGATATAGAGGGGTTGGGTGAGTGAGGGGAAAAGAAAGTGATAGAGAGACAGAGAGGAGTGTAAATTTGCATAGGGGTGAAATTGAAGTAGCTTTGAAAGGCAATTCAGCTAAATCAATTTAAAGTCCTCTATTGAAGGACTAAGGGGATATCTAAATAACTCAGCTTGGGGGGGGGGGGGGGTTGGGCGAATGCACAAATTTATATACACACAATATCTAAATACATCAACTACATCACCTGCTTTACATATAGATTCCACTTTTTATGTGGGATCAGGAGGCTGTTGGGTTTTGGGAAAAGTCCATGTAAATACCGAATACTAAAATGTAGATTTTTCCCACTGGAAAACTTCCATGGACCAATTCAGCTAACCAGAAAGCTTTATGTATCTGTTCACAAAAAAAAAAAAAAATCTCTTTAAGCTAAACGATGCAACATTTTCACCACTAAAGTTTATTTCCTTCCTTACTCTTTCAAGTTCTAATTGGAAAACCAAATATCAAGAGTAGTGTCCGTAAGAGTGAAGAGGATCATCCCCAACTGACAGGCAGCAATACACATTTACAGAAGTTTTCTATTTGAATAGCTGATTAATAATCTTGTGTGCACATAAGGCTAATACAAATAATGCTTCAGAATTGTAATACAAAAGTGAATGTAACCAGATCAAGTTACCAGTTCTAAAGCAAGGCACTCATTAATTGCACAAGCGTTCATTTTCTGTTTTTTGATTCAATAATTCTCATTGGATGATGAGTTGTAGAAATTAATGACATCAAAACTACTACAGCTTTCATTTAGCCATCCTTACATCACAATCATGAATACATGTTTCCACATTCATTTTAATACCAGCAGCATAATTTGATTGTCAGTCAATGCCCCAGGGAAAATAAATCATCCAATTAACACTGAGCTAATGGGCGGGATTTTAATTAGAGCTGCCAACATTCCCTCTCTAACTCTTCGTGTTATTTCCACAGCTATTCATCTTTTTTTCCTAACACTTGTTTTGTTCTGCTGATTGCCATTCCGTGGGGGCTTTTTTGTGACTTCCCAAAACAGGGGACAGACACAAAATATAAAGCTGCATTGGTTTCTTCAGTTCTAAACACACAGACACACACACACACACACACATGCACAAATACAAAAACAAACAACAACAAAAAAAACCTGATGTTTCTCGAGATTAGTGTTGAGGAATGACAGCGTTAGAAAGGGGGGTTGGGGATGATTATGGGCAGAAGTTGGAACAGTGTGAATTATGTCAATATATCATTTTACATTAACTGTAAGCTGTTTTAGAAAAAATCTTTTGATAAAGATTTTAGCACTTACTCATCTGTAAATCTCTGGTATAAATGATGGCCTTTTCTGCAAGAAAATATAAGCTGATTTTCAATTTAAACAGAATTTCAAAAGCAAGCAATGTTTATAGTTGCTTCTGCTTTTAAGCAATGCCCGAAACAATAAGTACTTTGTAAGTAAGTACATTTCATTTATGTAGCATCTTTCTCAGGCAGCAGTCACCATGTGTTTTACAGTATAACTACAGTTAAAGGAGCATTAAAACACATCAAAACAACATACAATTTGTCATAGTAGCCCATGGACAAGTGAGGCTAAAATGTTTGTTTAAACAAGCACTGCTGTGACAGAAATTTGCAGCACTTCTTTTCAAGTCATTAATAAAATGTTGTTGATTTGTCTTTTTATCAAAGTTTTAAACAAAGATTTTCTTTTCCTGTACACTCCCAGGGCAGTCTACATGTTTGTGCTCATGACCTTTCAGAGGTATTTCAATAATGAATGGGACACAGAGTACATTGAGGTGGTGGACTAGTTTGAACCATATAATGGAGATAATTGTGGGCATTAGAGGGGGCAGCACAATGCCAAACATCATTTCTATTTTGGGAAAAGACATGGACATATCAGAGCATTTCTTCAGGCAATAGATTAGCATGCAATTCCTATAATGGGAAAGTTTAGAAGATGGAATAGCTCTAGGTTTGATAATTCACCATGGGTGGCTTGATCCTTCCAACCTTCTACAAGATCTTTTATTTTATTTAACTTTTAGACTATTATTTAAGACTTTGGGGATTTAAAATTATATTTTATTTTGATGCTTCTGAATGGATAGTTGGAAGAGCATAGATTTGTATCCTAATCAATCTACACTATATGCAGACAAATTATCTAATACATTTCTTGTGCTAAATATGGAAATTGCATCTGTTTTTTTCTTTATCTAAAAATTTAAAAAGTCTCTCTTTTGCTATTTTGACAGTAAACACTGAGTAACAAAAATGCTTATTTCTATTGAAATCTTTCTTCCTGCTACTTCATTCCTCTAAAAAAATGTTTGCTTGTTGCAATTTTAATAATTTTTAGCAGTAAATAAATGGAGAAAAATGAAAAATCTTGTACATATTCATGTGATATTTGTCTGATATAAGAAATTGTTTGAAGATATAAAACAGTTAAGTTTGACAAGAAAGCAAAATGGAAGAAATCTGTAAGGGAGAATATACTGTTTTTGCAGCGCTAGATAAATATATGAAAAACAACATAAGAATAGCCAATATTGTTCTATAATGATTTTATGATTTTGCCCAAAAAGCTCAGGATTTAAAATATTGTATCTATATATCTATATCTATCTATCTATCTATCTATCTATCTATCTATCTATCTATCTATCTATCTATCTATCTATCTATATATATATATATATATATATATATATCTATATATATATATATATATATATCTATATATATATATATATATAATTTTGTATATTGTATGCAAAATTAAATATAAATGACTTGAATTATTTTTACTGAATTCTAATGTACTATAATGATAAATGGTTACATATGACTACATGGAATAATTTTATGACATAGGAGACCCCTGGCAGCAGAGCTCATTCACATCTGTCCCGTATAGCAAACTTAAATGTAGTCTATATATATATATATATATATATATATATATATATACGTATATATATATATATATATATACATACGTATATATATATATATATATATATATATATATATATATATATATATATATATATATATATATATATATACGTATATATATATATATTACATGTGTATGAATGTATACACACAGAAATATTTGATGTGTATTATTTTCTCTTTTCTTCTAATTGGATGTACATTCTGCAAATCAGAGCGGAGTTCTGATGTTACATGTCATAAGCTCCTTTCGAAATCTGCTATGACGATGTGACAAATGTCAAAATAGACTCTTAGATCCTGCTGATCAGAGCAGCGTGGGAACATACAAGTTTTAGATAGAAACATCAAAGTTCCCAAAGGTTGTTGCCATAGTGCATGATGAATAAGAAAAAACTTTACATCCTGATGCAGTTTTTCAATAACTGATAATCTCTAGATTGATTTGAGACAAATGACCTGATATTATCCCTCAAGTTGCCATGCTATTAGGTTAAATTTTTCTTCCAGACTTTTGTCACACATTCCGTTGTAAACACAATACCAGGAGCACATTCTCTGCTTGTCAGGCTGATTTCTGGGTCCTCTGTCTCTGATCATGACAGTTTATCCATATACCATTTTTCAGTAACAAAGCAATCCAAAGTGCTGTACAGACAGGAAAAACAAAGGAATAAGCTAAGTAAATCCTTGACTAGACTTCTTTCATACATTAACAAACATACAGAAAGACTTACTTGTGTCGATTAATAATAAGAAATAAGCTAAGTATATTCTTGGGGATTTTTGATCTAAAGTAATTTTGCCCGACCTTTCTAAAGCTCCAAATAGAATAACTTCTTTTGTTTCATTGTTTCACTGGGACAAGTTTCATCAGTAAAAATTCAAAGTGTAATTGTTTATATTCATAAAGCTATATCCTGAGTTCTTTGATCAGACCTTTCAGCTAAAACAGAAAGTGGCATAGTAGAGGTGGTGTGTGCCCTTGGGTGGCAGCCATAGGCTTTGATAGTGATGGAATGTTATCAGGCAGTCTAGTGCGCTGTGTTCAAATGGTAAATTCAGCTTTTAACTAGTCTCATGACTACACCCTACTGTTAGTCATTCCCATTGACACACACACATTCACACCCTGACGGTGGTGAGCTATGTTGGTAGCTACAGCTGCTCTGGGGCAGACTGACAGAGGCGAGGCTGCCATGCAGCGGCCAATGTATGACCACCGCCAGCAGGCAATATGGGTGAAACACAACGACTGAGACGGTCGGTGTGGGGGATCGAACGGGCAACCTGCCGATTGCAGGACAAACTCCCTAACCTCTGCGCCGCTGTCGCCTCATGTGTCGGAGGTCACAGATGTCAATGGAGATGTCCAGGAGAAATTAATATTATATTGCAGGGGAGCCAGTTCGGATAGCAGCATTTGCTGTGGGCAGGCAGATTCTTGTTTTTTCTGTCTGCCTTAAAGTCTGACAGGTACATCTCAATGGCAATTCCAAAAAAGCCAAATTTGTGGTCGTTCTGCCAGAGTCCAGCTTTCCCAGCTTTCTCCAAGATCGTTGCCATCAAGTTCAGAAATCACAGCTGGCCTGTAGTTTTGCTTACACAGCATTTCAGTATTAATGCTGGTAGCGGCCATATCCCTCACACAGTTCAGGCAGCCTTGACATAGGCCGAAAACAGCTGTCAACATTTTTCAGAATTCACTCAGTCTGAGAGTCCAGCTAACCAGATACATAATTTATTGTTTGGAAGATGAAGATAGTGGCACGGGGACCTGCAGCAGCCGAAGTGCTCTGGGCTTTTTTTGTTTGTTTTTGTCTTTTCACTCATGTTATCACCACTCCAAGCTCTAGTACAATACAAGAGAGATAAGCTGTTGGAACTGCAACCCAACCCGGGAGTTCACACACTGTACCGACCGCGGAATCAGAACTTTATTCACCCCGATCTGCAGCGGAGTACAGAGGCTCCACCCTATACACTTCGGAAACCCAGGAAACGGGTAAGCGAAGAAAGAGACGGTGAAGCTTTCAGGCAGGCCTGCTGACTCGGCAAAAAGCTAATCCACACAGACCAACAATTCTGAGCCTCACTCTGGTTAATGTAAGATCCCTCACCAAATAACTTTACAAGATCTGGTTAAGAATCGCTGCGCTCAAGACAAGCTGGTTTGCTGAACATGATTTTGATGTACACCATGCAGCACGTCTCCCGTCGATGAGCCATTGGCATTAGCCTGTGCACGATTATTGTTCATTTAAACATAGCTAAACACTGTTTAAACATGTGACATGTTAACAGATTAAACCATTGTACTAGCACAGATACATAAAGTGTGGAGGAGATATTTCATGCATACCCCGTGATCTTTCCACCAATGCATATAGAGAACAGTTTAATAATATGACTTTTTCTCAACTAATCTAGGTTCTAAATTGCCCTGGTGAAATTTCGACGTTCTAGTGGCCTTAGATAATTGACTTGTCTGTACTTGTCCTGTTAGATCTCAGTGCTGCATTTGATACAATTGTTCCTTTTAGGCTTGATCATACTATAGGGATTAAGAGAACAGCACTTGGCTGGTTTAAATCTGATTTGTCCAACATATTCCAGTTTGTTCATGTAAATCAGAGGTGTTCAAACCTTTCATCACATGGGCAAAAATTGTAAAGTCAAGGGACAAATGATATAAAACAAAGCTAAAATTGCCAAACATTTGTGCTGTTTCTCTTTTTGCTTGCTTCATAAACTATGAGCGTGCAATATTTAAGTTAAACAAATTAGTCAGATCTTCTGTAGGGAAGGGATGTATTAATCATTGGAGATCCAAAACTTCAATAGGGTTTTGCACATCTCCCATATTAAGATGGTCATCCAGTTTTACTTTTTTTGGTCTATTCTTTGCAACAAAAACAAGATTTGGGTCAGTCTTTTTTAAAGTGCTTGCTGTCTTAAGCTTAGTTCTGATCTGTTATAATTATTTACCCTAATTAGGAATAAAAAGTCTGCATCGACCACCTGTGCTGGTGGGCCAAATCGTTCTTTAGTTGCAGTTGGGGACCACACAAAATCAGTAGAGGTGCCGTAAATGGCTCCCGAGCCACACTTTGGATACCCCTGATGTAAATAATAAAACTTTAAACTCCAGGGGTTACTTGCGGAGTACCACAGGGTTCAGTGCTTGGGTTCTTTACTCCATCTGGTACAATTAGCACAAAGCATTGAATAAACATGAAGGCATGTCTTGATGACATACAAACCTGGATCTCTTCAAATTTTCTGCTTTTAATTTTAGACTTTACAGAAGTTGTCATTGTCAAAGAGGATACAGAGGTATGTTTTCTTTAAAAGGTTTATTGTGAGGGAATGAGTAATGGCATGTGAGGCAGGCAAGCAGAAGCAGACTAGGCAGATGAGTAATGGCTGAAGGTACAAGCAGGCAGGGATGAGCAGGGGAACAGAAGATGCAGGTAGTAACAGAATAGGCAATGTGGACCGGGGAACAGCCAGAACAGGCAGAGCAAGTGGCTGGAACTCACGGGGAAATAGGCAGAACTGCAGCATGCAGACACGGGCAACTTTTACCATTTTGATGGGAGGCCAGAGATGTCCCAGAGAGGGAGCAGTTCAAGACCCAACCTGGCATATAAACAGGCACACAGAATCACAGTCACACCTGTCCACCCTCATACAGACACACAAAGACACTCCCTACTATTCCAACATAAAGAAACACAAGCTAATATTGGGGCTAAGGGGGTCCTTTTGTCCTTTTGGAGTCTGAATAGATTTAATGTTTAGTGATGTAAAATGCTATTTCTGGGTCTTCTGTCCTCTATGGTTCATCCTTATTACCGCAAGCTGTCAAAACACAGACCTATTAGGGGTTTTGAACATCTTTGCAGACTATGTGCTTTCTTATACATCATTTTGGACAACTAACATCTCATAGAAAAATATATATCTCCATCTTGTTATTTCAAAGGTTTTATGTCTTCGTTTATTTTAAACCCTAAAAATGGAAATTAAATTGTGGTTCTTTAAAAAACACATTTCCAACACATTTTAATATTTCTCAAAAATTATAAGTCATCTTTTTTAAATGTAACATTAGTGTTTCAGAGTTTTGTTAAGTTGAACTAAGGTTAAAAGTGGCTCATTGGACTGTAGAGATGACAGACCTCTAGTCTATATACTCTCTATACCAGAGGGTCACCAAAATTTTTGAAACTGAGAGCTACTTCATGGGTGTTGTGTCACACAAAGGGCTACCAGTACTGACCTTTGAGCTAGAAGAGTCAGAGTTCACCTTAAACCTTATGAAATATAAACATATTTCTCATAGTTTGTTATAGATTTTGTTCTTTTTAAATCTATATAAATGCAATTCTGAATAAACAGGAAGAGGAACAGAACAAAATAAAGTTTTAGGCACAGCTCACTGACAGGTTGAACTGTTTTTAGAACAGGCACCACATGTGGTCCTTTGGGGCCACTTGGTGCCCGTGGGCACCATGTTGGTGACCCCTGCTCTATATAGTGAATAAGATATCTCCTAATACTGATACAGCGATATCTGTGCACAGTGCCAGAGTAGGCCACATGGCACATAAATATAAGGAGGTATGGCAACCAATAGAGTCTCTCCTTCATTATCCTTGTCACTGTGAAGGGTGAAAAACTAAGATTATTTGGGAAAACCCGAAATAATCAAAACAAAATATGTTAACCCTGTAATACAGTTATGCGGACAAAAGTAGGCCTTGATCTAAAAAGGTAGCTGCATGAATGCCACTGCTTGTCTTGCTGGAGCTTTAACAAATATAAAATCAAAGATTTTTGGGAATAAAGTACAGTAAGAGATAACAATTTAAAAATGCCTTCATCAGGATCCTGATAGAAGTGGGATCCTGAATGAATTTTTTGGATCCCTTTTGAATCTCTTGAAATAAGGGACTGTGCAATTTTTGTATTTATTGCATTTTCTTCTAAAAAGTCATAAAACAAATCTAAGAAATCACTAATATAAAAAAAATAAACACTATTTTGCCATGCAGCAAACTTTACTGCTATTCATCCATTTCCTTTGTTCCCAACAAAACATTACTCTTCTTATCTGACTCTGCCAATCCTGTCATTTTAAATCAATCCACTGTCATTTTAAATCAATCCATCATTCCTTTTCAATTTTACAAACTTAGCAATCACATTACAAATCTGAAAACTCAGCTGCTGGATTGTTACGCATGACAGACAGCCACTTCAGAAACATCAACTATAGCAACCTTGACTGTCTGTGGTTGACACCCATTAATTTGCAGTATCCTTGTTTGTACTTATGACGGCTATAAACTATTAGCGAGCATTGATTCAGGGGAGAGTTTTCCGAATAATGGCAGAAGCAGCGCCATGATGTCAAGACAAATACAGTAGCTAGAAAATATAGAGACTACGCCGAAGGGTAATATGCTCTCTGACCACAGACAGATTGAGAAAAGAGATAGTTGGATGCAGGTACTGGATTTTATGAGTGGAGTTTCAATGAATTACATTCAGGGTCATCCATCTACTCAAACTTCACTTTCTGAGCACTCAGCTGATGCTCTCTGTCTTCTTCTCTACTATTCCTCCTCTTTATCTACTTGCTCGTCTGCTTTTTAAAAAAAATACCATAGTAAACATAGTGGTTCTTTTCTGCCACTCTTTATTCCTTACAGTGAAGATTTGTTTTATCACTAAAGTCACTGGAGTGTGGTTGTATATGCTCACCAATCCTATCTAGTGCTTTATATTGCAGTAGATGTATTTAGCACAGAAAACAGAAAGAGGGAATAAATGAAATACAGGCATCATCAAATCAGATATTCTTGTAGACAGAAGTGATTAAAAAGAAATATGTTTGTTTTTTGTTGTCTTCCTTCAATAAGAGGGATCAGTAATGATAACATAGAAAATGATTCACATTTTTCATTTAATACTTTTTCAATTTTCAGGACTTCATACACCCACTATCTTTATGGAGTAGATGTAAAAGGTAGGGTAAAAAATAATTACTCCACTAAAGTATAAATAACCAAAATTTTTACTTAATATAAACTTATTTCTACTTATTTACTTGACTCCTCTGCTTACCTGACATGGGAATAATCGTTCACACCCCATACATTACTTTTCCTTGGCAACACGCTTCAGCTTATTCTGGGGAATCCATGCCTTTCTAAGGCCATATGTGATATTCTATACTGCTTAAAAAATATACTAAAATGACATCCTGGATCTCAATGAATGAAACATTCTTATTAAATACTTTGTTCTTTACATAGTTGAATGTGCTGACAACAAAATCACAGAAAAATTATCAATGGCTTTGGAACCACACTCAAAATTAAAGTGGAAACACACACTACAGGCGGATCAAGCTTTGATGAAATGTCCTTAAAACAAGTCAAAATGAGGCTCAGTAGTGTGTGTGGCCTCCACGTGCCTGTATGACGTCCCTACAACGCCTGGGCATGCTCCTGATGAGGTGGAGGATGGTCTCCTGAGATCTCCTCCCAGACCTGGACTAATGCATCTGCCACCTCCTGGACAGTCTGTGGTGCAACATGGCGTTGGTGGATAGAGCGAGACATGATGTCCTAGATGTGCTCAATTGGATTCAGGTCTGGGGAATGGACAAGCCAGTCCATAGCATTAATACCTTCGTCTTGCAGGAACTGCTGACACACTCCAGCCAAATGAGGTCTAGCATTGTCTTGCATTAGGAGGAACCCAGGGCCAACTGCACCAGCATATGGTCTCACAATTGGTCAGAGGATCTCATCTCTGTACCTAATGGCCATCAGACTACCTCTGGTGAGCACATGGAGGGCTGTGTGGCCCACCAAAGAAATGCCACCTCACAACATTACTGACTCACTGTCAAACCGCTCATGCTGGAGGACGTTGCAGGCAGCAGACCATTCTCCACGGTGTCTCCAGACTCTATCACGTCTGTCACATATGCTCCGTGTGAACCTGTTTTCATCTGTGAAGAGCACAGGGCGCCAGTGGCGACTTTGCCAATCTTGGTGTTCTCTGGCAAATGTCAATCACCCTGCACGGTGTTCTGCTGTAAGCGTAACCCCTACCTGTGGACATGTTCATAACACCCCTCATGGAGTCTGTTTCTGATCGTTTGAGCAGACACATGCACATCTGTGGCCTGCAGGGCTCTGGCAGTGCTTCTCCTGTTCCTCCTTACACAAAGGCAGATGTAGCGGTCCTGCTGCAGTGTTGTTGCTCTCCTACAGCCTCCTCCACGTCTCCTGATGTAATGGCCTGTCTCCTGGTAGCTCCGTGCTCTGGACACTACGCAGAAAGACACAGCAAACCTTCTTGCCACAGCCCGCATTGATGTGCCATCCTGTATGAGCTGCACTACCTGAGCCACTTGGGTGGGTTGTAGACTCCGTCTAATGGTATAACTTGAGTGCAAGCACCGCCAGCATTCAAAAGTGACCAAAACATCGGCCAGAAAGAGTAGGAACTGAGAAGTGGTCTGTGGTCATCACCTGTAGAACCACTCCTATATGGGGTGTCTTGCTAATTGCCTGCAGTTTCCACCTGTTGTCTATTCGATTTGCACAACAGGATGTAAAATTGATTGTGTTGCTTCTTAAGTAGACAGTTTGATTTCACTGATATGTGATTGACTTGGAGTTACTTGTTTTTTGAATATATATATATATATATATATATATATATATATATATATATATATATATATATTAGGGCTGGGCAACGATTAAAATATTTAATCGCGATTAATCGCACTGATTAATCGCGATTAATCGCGATTAATCGCATTGTATTTACAAACTCCAAGAATGAATTCAAAAGTAGTGTAAAGAGCACTTTTATTTTAATGTTCTGCTGCCATATGAACAAAAGTGTTGTAACATTTGTAGCACTTATCAGTAACACATATTTAGTGTAAAGCTCAACTTAAACATGTAAAACAAAAAATAGCAATAATAATAAATTAAAGCTTATTGCCACTGACAGGGAATTCTCTTTATGGGGAAAAAATCTACCAAAAACAGGCAATTTCTGAGGTAACAGCAGGGAGCAGCATTACCATTTTATGTTCAATACCAAAGTTTAACTTGGCAGTGGTTCCAACTAACTTGTTTCTGTCATATTCCATGCTGGAAGAACTTTAAACTGAAATGCTTGCTAACTCGATATGCTTGCGTTTATTTGACGTTGACACGCGGTTTTTTGTTGTTGCTTTCTCGCGCGCATATAGTGAATGGCAGGGGAAAACAGGCAAAAATACATGGATACTTTGAAACGAGAAGCGACTTCACCGACGGCGTCGATGCAGACCCCCCCGCTCCGCTCCGCACAAAAGTTGTTCCGGCCGCCAACTCACCGCCTCGCCTCGCCTAAGCTCGCTCGCGGTACCTGCGGGAAACACCGCCTTCCGCATGTCAGCTGTGTTTTTTTCCGGCCAGCACCTTTCTTCCTCTTTGAATCTGAGGCTGGGCTGACAGCGAGGTTATTGGCGCATTATCGCCACCTACTGTTCTGATTCAAACCCCTACACCGCAGCAACAGACCTTCACAAAATAAAAGCATGTGACCAACATGCGTTAACGCGCGTTAAAGAAAATATCGCCGTTAATAGTCTAATGAGTTAACGCGAAATTAACGCGTTAACTTGCCCAGCCCTAATATATATATATATATATTCGTGCTGTATGTTAAACGCGTTATTAACGGCGTTAACGTAAACCCATTTTAACGCCGACAATTTTTTTGTCGCCGTTAATCGCGCGTCAAAACACGCCGTTCTCTAATGTTTTTTCCCCCGCCGCGCTCTCCGGATTGTGTTTCTTTTACCCTCGGCGCTTTCCGTAGTTTCAAGAGTGCTAGAAAACTAGCAAAACAGACCCGTGCTGCATGAGCGTGAAGTTTCTTTTACCCTCGGACACATGCGACTTTGGGCTTCTTTTTTCTAAAAGCGCTTCTAAATTTCATGAATCACGGGTTGCGTTTTTTTTGGGGCAGGTTTCTGAAAGTGAAATCACTTATTTGGGCTCTAAAATAAGTGACGAAATAGAGGTTATTATGAAACCTGCCTGCACTACATTTGAGTGTATCCAGCTGAAATATCCCTCCGCCATAGGAGCCGACAGTAGTAAAGGCAGACAGAGCAACTCTGCACGTATTTTCTGCAGTTTATGGTGCAATAACCGGTGATAACTGCTGAAAGTAGATTACTTGGTGCAGATCACCATTTTGAGCAGACATTGGTTCTGAAGATGAGCTTTTAACATGCTGAGAACATTGCAGAAACCCAACCCATAAACCGCACTTTATTGCTTATTAATTTGTTCTGTATTTGACAAACTAAGGCTGAATTACGTTGCTAAACGAAGGACCTGGAGTTACTAAACAGTTGCTAAACAGTCCTATTCAGGGTACTAAGCTCCTGCCCAGTTGCAAGCAAAGTGTAAGACTGGAATGACCTGGAAATTTAAAACCTCTTTCCAGGCTTAAACTCTATGAATATGGATAGAAACAGCAAACAAAAATATTCAAAGAAATTATTGTTGTTGGTGTAAAAGCTCAGAATTAGATGTGTGTGTGAGACAGAGAGAGAGAGAGAGAGAGAGAGAGAGAGAGAGAGAGAGAGAGAGAGAGAAGAAATGAACAAAACTTATGACTTTATTGAAATGTACAATTTTTATTAATTTATATGTTTATGCATAATACCATGTCTATCTTTGTTTAAGAGGCAAAAAAATATATCGGCATGAAAACAGGTATTTATTTACACATTTGTTTACACACTGTGTAAACATCAGGGCCGCATGATTAGTCATATAGCCATTATAGCCCAGAGTTTAACATTTGGCACCAGGATGTTTTCATTCCAATTCTGAAAAGTGCTTGAAAAATAACAAAATAAAAATATTTTTTGTACAAGCATGTATTTTATTAGTGTCATTTATTGCAAAATTGCATATTAAAATGCCCAACCAGGCTATTACACTTTCAGAAATAAAAGGATAAAATATGCAATTAATTTGCGATTAATCTCGAGTTAACTATCGACATTATGCGATTAATCGCGATTAAAATTTTTAATCGTTTGACAGCACTAATATATATATATATATATATATATATATATAATATATATATAAGTAGTGTGTGTGTGTGTGTGTGTGTGTGTGTGTAAATATTTTCTTTTATTTGTGGTATTTTGAAAATTGTCCCAAAGATTTTCCCAAGAGGCAATATAATGCGGATATCAAATTTGCAAGGCTTCTTACTATGAGTTCATAAAAAATATGTTGAAGGTATAAAAGTAAAAGTAAAAAAAAAAAAAAGGCATTCTGGAGAAGTAGTCAGTGGTCATCCTGGATTTGTTTTTTATTGGTGTTTGTCTTTGATTCTTTGACGCAGCTGAGGCTTCTCAGACCACAGCTTGTGTCCAGATGGTCAACTGTTCAGTTCCCCTAGGTGTTGTTCACTTGACTCATAGCCATTGTCAGACTCAATCTGCCACATCTATGAGTTAGCAGACCCCTGGATTTTTTCAGTAAATAGCCATAAAGTTCAGCTCTAACTTCTTCTCTCAGACACTCTAGACCTTCAGGTTTAAAAAAAATTATTGAACTCTGTTTCTCTTTCCAGAAGACTTGCTTCAGTGTCAGTAGCGACATTCTCAAAGTGTTTTTTTTTTTTACCACAACTGGGTGAACATGCTCAGTACAGTACAAAAAATTAAGAGTATTCAAGGGGCGGGACGTCGTGCGTCGGTGGGCGGAATACTTCGAAGACCTCCTTAATCCCACCAACACGTCTTCCATTGAGGAAGCAGAGCCTGAGGACTCTGGGTCGGGTCCTCCCATCTCTGGTGCTGAGGTTGCCGAGGTTGTTAAAAAGCTCCTCGGTGGCAAGGCTCCGGGGGTGGATGAGATTTGCCCTGAGTACCTTAAGGCTCTGGATGTTGTGGGGCTGTGTTGGTTAACGCGGCTCTGCAACATTGCGTGGACATCGGGGGCAGTTCCCCTGGATTGGCAGACTGGGGTGGTGGTCCCCCTATTTAAAAAGGGGGACCGGAGGGTGTGTTCCAACTACAGAGGAATCACACTCTTAAGCCTCCCTGGTAAGGTCTATTCAGGGGTTCTGGAAAGGAGGGTCCGTCGGATAGTCGAATCTCGGATTCAGGAAGAGCAGTGTGGTTTTCGTCCTGGCCGTGGAACACTGGACCAGCTCTATACCCTCAGCAGGATTCTTGAGGGGGCATGGGAGTTTGCCCAACCAGTCTACATGTGCTTTGTGGATCTGGAGAAGGCATTCGACCGTGTCCCCCGGGGGATCCTGTGGGGGGTACTCCGGGAGTATGGAGTACCGGACCCTTTAATAAGGGCTGTCAGGTCTCTGTACGACCGGTGTCAGAGTCTGGTCCGCATTGCCGGCAGTAAGTCGGACTCGTTTCCGGTGAGAGTTGGACTCCGCCAAGGCTGCCCTTTGTCACCGATTCTGTTCATAACTTTTATGGACAGAATTTCTAGGCGCAGCCAAGGTGTTGAGGGGATCCGCTTTGGTGGCCTTAGGATTGCGTCTCTGCTATTCGCGGATGACGTGGTCCTATTGGCTTTATCAGGGCGTGATCTACAGCTCTCACTGGAGCGGTTCGCAGCCGAGTGCGAAGCGGCCGGGATGAAAATCAGTGCCTCCAAATCCGAGACCATGGTCTTGAACCGGAAAAGGGTAGAGTGCCTTCTCCGGGTTGGGGAGGATGTCCTGCCCCTAGTGGAGGAGTTCAAGTATCTTGGGGTCTTGTTCACGAATGAGGGGAAGATGGAGCGGGAGTTCGACAGGCGGATTGGTGCAGCGTCTGCTGTGAAGCGGGCGCTGTACCGATCCGTTGTGGTGAAGAGAGAGCTGAGCCAAAAGGCGAAGCTCTCGATTTACCGGTCGATCTACGTTCCTACCCTCATCTATGGTCACGAGCTTTGGGTCGTGACCGAAAGAACGAGATCCCGGATACAAGCGGCTGAAATGAGTTTTCTCCGTAGTGTGTCTGGGCTCTCCCTTAGAGATAGGGTGAGGAGCTCAGTCATCCGGGGAGGACTCAGAGTAGAGCCGCTGCTCCTCCACGTCGAGAGGAGCCAGTTGAGGTGGCTCGGGCATCTGGTCAGGATGCCTCCTGGACGCCTCCCCGGAGAGGTGTTCCGGGCACGTCCCACCGGGAGGAGGCCCAGGGGAAGACCCAGGACACGCTGGAGGGACTATGTCTCCCGGCTGGCCTGGGAACGCCTTGGGATTCCTCCTGAGGAGCTGGCCCAAGTGGCTGGGGAGAGGGACGTCTGGGCCTCCCTACTGAAGCTGCTACCCCCGCGACCCGACCCCGATCTCTCAATCTGCTTGCTATTATAATGATTGTACACTGGCAACACGATATTCAAATCGGACACGGAGCTGTGATTTGAAAGATGTTTTGTAGAGGGTATAGATGACAGGAAGGCAAAACAGGCTGGTGATGGCAGGAGATGATAAAAACAGGTTGACCAGGTGATGATGGCAAAAACTGGTTCACTAGGTGATGACAGCGGAGACAGGCAGAAGACCAGACTACACCGCCAATACATTCTCAGAGATGGCAGAGCGGGCACTTACCAACACAGGGACACAAAAGCTAACTAAATGTATCACATTTTTTCAATTTTATCTGAGCTATGTCTCAGAGGAGGGATAAGGTATACTAATTATTTCCAGTCGGTTCTTTTTTATACTGTAGGTTTTTATATTGTATGTTAAAAATAAAATTTACGTGAAGTAAACAACAGTGAACATGTATATTTTAAATCCAATTTCATGGATCAACATTTCAACGGGAGGAGGCCCAGGGGAAGACCCAGGACACGCTGGAGGGACTATGTCTCCCGGCTGGCCTGGGAACGCCTTGGGATTCCTCCTGAGGAGCTGGCCCAAGTGGCTGGGGAGAGGGACGTCTGGGCCTCCCTACTGAAGCTGCTGCCCCCGCGACCCGACCCCGGATAAGCGGAAGACAACGGACGGACGGACGGACGGACATTTCAACGTTTTTCCTTCCTGCTTTTCCTTCCTGCTTCTCAGTGAAGGCGGACACTTTTCTTTTCTCTTCTTCTTTTTCGTCTCCCCCTCCTCTGTTTCACTGCCTGTTTGTATCAATCTTTTTTGAAGCCTCTTTTTACATATCTTCCAAATTGTAAATTATGGATCTGGTAAGCTGGACTCTCAACGCAATCAATATAAAACGAGAAGACTGGGTGAAGGAGAGCCCCTGTGCCCGACAGGACATGTTCAGCTGGACACACAGTGGGAGCTGGATCGTGTGTATGTCCATTTTGTCAGTCGAGAATTTTGAAAATGTGTTCAAAACTGGATTTTTGATAACTGGATTTCTGTTTTTTGGAGCTTTCGAGATATTTGGAAAACTTCGGATGTTGTTTAGGCTCAGGTCAAGCCTGCCTGAACTATGTGAGGGATATTTCCTAGGGCTGCAACAACGAATCGATAAAATCAATAAAAATCGACCATTGAAAGTGTTGGCGATGAATTTCGTTATCGATTTGTTGTGTCACTCATAAGGAGCCATTTACCTTATGCAGGCGGTCGTCAATGCTAGCTGGCACACACAAAAGGGCAAATAAAGAGACTAAACTGAAGCAAAAACTCATGAATTCACAAAACCTTAAACTAACTGCTGAAACTAAATAAACTGACCTAACAAACAACAAAGGGGATTTAAATACTGGCTGATCAGACCAAACTGACACACATGGAGAGGGGAAAGGGGAACGTCTATTGACAAATTAAACTGACAAAATAAACTAAACACTCAGCTTAAAATTTAACATAAATGACTAATAACTAAATATGTTATCCAAATAAGCAAATAACAAAACAAAAGCACTTTTACAAATATCAAAATAAGTGACTAAAAAAGTCTTTCCCCATGGAGGAGCCCTGAATGGTATGACTCAATCAGCACTGCCTGGGTCAGAGTGTGCCTGACAGATTCCACCTATTGGTCCTTACTGGTTTCAGCCTTCTGTCCATGGACTATCCCATAGCACCGGCAAAAAGGAAAACAAATGTTAAAAAGTGTTTAACAGAATTAAATATACAAAAGTTGACTAAATGTGTGTGCTACAATTAAAACTAATGCAATTCAATACTGCCAAATAAATGAAAACCTATATCTTGGTATTACAGTGAGTGAAAACAAAATGAAATGAAGCTGGTCACAGGGTTACCAACTGTGTGGCTGCAGGTGTGGGCATCGCACGTATAATATACAAAACTCAACTGCATCACTTTGGCTTAAATAAGCAGCATAATTTTCAAATCGGTTGGACTGAACAAGCCCACATGTGCATTAAAATTATATCAGCATCCGAAACACACAAACATTTCTCCTTTCTGTTCATCAAAAAAACAAAAAACAAAAAAAAAAAAAACACACTAAGCAAAGCCTTTGTGTTTTCTTTGAAGCTTCTTTTGTGTTTTCACTTATTGCTGACACACTGAGGCTGAAGGAGACAGTGAACAAAGGCATGGAGAAAAAATAAGTGTAAAAGCAAACAGTAATCGGGCTTTAATGTGTGTTCTCCATTTATCACTAAAACACTTGCGAAAACCTTAAGAAAAAAGCGAGGAGTTTACTTGCTTGGTACAGCTTTATCAAACAATAGGAGACATTTAGAGAAAAAAATGCCTGACTTCAAAGTACCTACTTTTCATTTAAAAGTAACAATAGCTTAATTTTATGTGCCACATATTGTTGCATGCCCCTACTCCTCCAAATATTTCATTTATTCAAACATGCTGCTGGTGTGTTGTATACTTTTTTATGCTGCATATTAATTTTATAGATAATCTATGTCAGAAGAAGAAACAAAAAGAAGCAAAGAGGTTCAAAGAGCTGGAAAACATGACCCCATCACAACCTTGCATGCATTTTATTTTAACAGTTATGAGCCAAACACACAAAAGCATACTATTATATTGTGCTTTGATGTAAGGATAGGGCAATGAAGGAAAACATTTGAAACAACGAAATTGTAAATAAGAGTTTTAAGAGAGGTACAGAGAATAGTGATGGATGGAAGAATAGCTGTAACAGATGCCCTGAACAGTCTGCAGAAAGATAGAGAGGATGCCAAGTGTTAAGAATGGAGAAGTAGAAAAATAGGTACTTTAAATTAATATTGTTTCCAAAAGCCAAGAGAGCTGACATGATAAGAACACATTAATAAATTTTGTAAATTTTTTACAAGTTTATATACTTTAGACTTAAGTATCAGCACTGTATTAACATTTGTATGGAAAAATGTCTTTATGTGCCAGTTCCACCAACAGAGCCAGGCATACAAAATGTTTTTTAATCATTTAATAATTTTCTCACAATTTGTTTCAATTTATCAGAGGGAGTTCTAATGTTTTGTCCTTATTGTCTTAACCGATTCCAGTCAAAAAAAATAGACCAATTAAAACAAACAAAACAAAAAAATCATTTGTTTGTGCAATCTTTCTTTTCTTTTCATGATCCTAAATGTGCTGGTATTTGATTTTGAAATGTTAATACAATATTGTCACATACCATATTTTTCTTCATAGACTTCAGCCCAGCATTCAACCCCATGCTCCCAGATATGATGGCTCTGAAGCTCCACAACATGGGATTATCCACTCCTCTCTACTCCTGGATCAGTGACTTCTTCGCCAACAGGCCCCAGGTGTGAGGATTGGGAAACGCACATCTGCTTCAGTGATCCTCAACACAGGAACGCCACAGGGTTGTGTCCTCAGCTCTGCTCTCTTCATCCGTTTCACCCAGGACTGTTCTGCTGTCCACCCAACAAACACAGTTGTGAAGTTTGCGGATGACACCGAAGTAGTGGGTCTCATCTCCAACAAGGATAAGTCCCACTACAGGGATGAGGTCAGCAATGTCACACAGTGGTGCTCCAGGAACAACCTGATCCTGATCACCAGTAAAAACAACAGAGGTAATAATAGACTACAGGGGGTCCAGGAGGACTGAACATGCTCCTCTCTACATACAGGGGGAGGTGGTGGAGCACGTGGACAGCGTTAAGTTCCTCAGCATTCACATCTCTCCGACCTCTCCTGGACTGCGAACACCTCCCACCTGGTGAAGAAGGTCGAGCAATGGCTCTTCTTCCTCAGGAAACTGAAAAGGTCTGGACTTTCCACTAAACGGCTAAAGAACTTCTACAGAACCAACATAGAGAGTGTTTTATGTATCAGCATAACTGTATGGTATGGGAGCTGCCACAGTTCAGGAGAGGAAGGATTTAGCATGGGTGGTGAGAACAGCACAGGTGATTGTGGGATGCCGTCTGCAGGATCTAGACTCAGTTATGCAAAATGAGTCCAAGAAGGGCCAGACACATCTCTGCTGATCCCACCCACCCTGGCAATGCGCTGTTTTCCCCTCTCCCATCAGGTAAATGCTTCAGAAGCCTCAAAGCCAAAACAAACAAACTTAGAAACAGCTTCTTCCCAAGAGCTGTCCAACACATTAAAAATCACCCCACTGTTAGTAGCCCACCATACGTTACAATCACCATAATGTTACGGCCTACTTACACACTGTCATCTCAGAATATCTAAATGCACATTGCTTTAAACAAAGCCTCAAAATCATCATTACTCTATAAGCACCCTACTACCTCATAATCTGTTATCTTGTGACTCTCCTGAACGCTACAAAAAAAAAAAAAAAAACTGTAACCACTGTTCGTTGCCTGCTTGTTTGTGAGTTTGCCTTCATTATGTGTAATGCGTGCAATGTGAACCGGAGTAGCCAAAGAGAAGTATCATCACGGTAATGCGTGGTGACAAAAAAAAACACTCTTGACTCTTGCTAGCTGACAACATTATGTAAAATTATTGGCAACAGGGAAAAAATGGGTAACGATTGAAAAATATATTAATCCGGAAATGATAAGATCTGTGGTCTGTTCAGCCTCTCCCCACAGCGATTTCTATGGAGTATATGTGCTCCAGCATACAGGTTCCTCTAGAAAAGGGCAACGTCTTTTTGACACTTCCTTGTGCAGATCTCAGCTAAAAAATAGATTTTTTTTTCTATACCAAGCAACAAGTTTTGGGTCCGTGATGCAGACACACTGTCTACTTTTAAAACTAGGCTTAAAACGTTCCCTTTTGAACAAAGCTTATAGTTAGTGTGACTTAGATTATTTCCTTTACTTCTGAGTTCTCCTGCTGTTCTCCAATTTGCAATTGTTTGTTGTTATTTCAACTTTTAACTTTATTTTCTCCCCGTCTTTTTTCTCTTCACAGGTACACCTGGTCTGACGTTCTGTTAGCTGTGACCACCATCCAGGGGGCAGATCATCTGCCATTACCCTGTAACACAAAAAGCACAGATGCACACATTGATCCAGGAATCTTTTCTATGTCTCTGCTCTGTCTTCTCTAACCCCCAGTCGGCCGTGGCAGATGGCTGTTCACACAGAGCCTGGTTCTGCTGGAGGTTTTACCTTCTTGTTAAAGGGGAGTTTTCCTCTCTACCAACACTTTATAGCATGCACAGCATGAGGGATCGCCGCAAGGCTATGGACAATGCAGAGTGGGGTTATGGGAGCAGATGCAGCGTAGGGTGTTCTCAAGCTCCTGGTTAAAGCCGTTCACACTGTCCATTAGACTGGGGATGGAAACCGGAGGTGAGAGAGACCTTGGCTCCCAGGCACTGACAGAAATCTTACCAGACTATAGAAATAAACTGTGGACCGCAGTCAAAAATAATCTCCATAGGTAGACCATGGAGCCTAAACACAATGTTGAATAGGAGTCTGGCGGTCTGATGTGCGGATGGGAGTTTGGACAGAGCCACTAGATGGCATGCCTTGGAGAACCTGTCAATAATGGAGAGGATGACGGTCTTGTGGTTGGATGTAGGTAGGCCGGTGATGAAATACAGGGCTATGTGAGACCAGGGACGGCGGGGTCTGTGTAGGGGTTGGTTCTGTGGAGTCTTCAGCGGCAGAGAATAATCGAGATAATGCATCAGGCTTGGTGTTCTTGGAACCCGGGTGGTAGGTGATGGTGAAGTGGAAATGGGAGAAAAATAACGACCATCGGCTCTGGCAGGAGTTCAGGCGTCTGGCTGACTGGATGTAAGCCAGGTTTTTGTGGTCTGTCCAGATGATGATGGGTAGCTCAGTTCCCTCCAACCAGTGGCGCCACTCCTCCGAGGCCAGCTTGATGGCCAACAGCTCGTGATCACCCATATCGTAATTCCTTTCTGCGGGCTAGAAACGTCTAGGAAAAGAAGACGCAGGGGTGGAGTTTTACCATCGGAGGAAGACATCTGGGACAGAACGGCCCCAACTCCTGGTGTCCGAGGCATCAGCCTCCAAGGTAAACTGGACTGAGGGGTCAGGATATGAGAGGATAGGAGCCTGAGAGAAACTTTCCTTGAGCAGTTGAAAAGCCTGATTGGCTTCAGGTGTCCAGATAAAGGTCCTCTTGGTGGAGGTAAGGGCTGTAAAGGGTGAGGGCAAATGACACTAAAGTATTTATGGAAACACAATAAAAATTGGCAAACCCCAGAAGTGTTGAAGCTGTTTCCGAGTCTTGGGTGTAGGGCCAGTTTTCCACTGCTTTGACCTTCTCCTGGAATTTCCATCTTCACCTGTCCCCACCCTCGAAAATGAAGCCGCCGGAAAGGGGAAGGATAACTGAATTTGGACTCTCTGAGTGAACTCGCAATTTTTTCAAGCCTTCACAGACGAATTTCTAGGAGACGCTGAAGGACCTGGTGGACATGCTGTTGATGTTGTCTGGGGTTCTGGAAAAAATGAGGTTGTCATCGAGGTACATCAACTCAAAATGATTAATGAAGGCTCTGAGGACGTCGTTATTGAGGGGCTTGAAAAACAGAGGGAGGCAATGGTTAGGCCGAAATGCATGACTAGGTAGTAAAGTGACCGATAGGAGTTTTGAAGGCTGTTTTCCACTCATCTCCCTACTGAATACGGACCAGGTGATATTCATTGCTGAGGTCCAGTTTAGTGAAAATGGTGGCGCCACGAACTGTGTCAAAGGCTGATGCCAAGAGGGGTAGAGAATATTTATATTTAACTATTATTTGATTTAGACCATGGTAATCTATGCAGGGACGTAAGCTTTTATCTTTTTTTTTTCAACAAAGAAAAACCCTGCCCCGAGTGGTGAGGATGATGGGTGAATAATGCCGGCTTTCAAGGACTCATTGACATACTTCTCCATTGCACCTGTTCTGACTGGGACAGTTTAGAAAGGCGGGCTGACGGCAGAGGAGCCCCTGGAAGAAGGTCGATAGAGCAGTCATAGGGGGCGGTGCGGCGGAAGGCTTAGGGTCAGATCTTTACTAAATACCTGCTGGAGATTATGGTACTCGGGTGGAACTTGAGCTAGGTCGGGAGGAACCTCGGGGGAGGCAAGACCAGCTGAAGAATGAGGGAGGGCTGACTGCAGACAGGAAGCCAGGCAACTGGAGCTCCAGGTCTCAATACGGGAGTTTCTCCAATTTATATGGGGATTGTGAGCTGTTAAACTACAGGTAACCTAAAACAACGGGCAAGTGTTTAGTGGTAAAAACAAAAAAGGATATGGATTCATGGTGATTTACCCGAAGCAATAAACTGAAAAGGAAGCATTGTTGTGTAATGGTGGCCAGAGGACTGCCATCCAGGGCTGCAAGAGAAACTGGGGAAGGCAATGAACGAACAGGTATATGGAGCTGACGAACTAAGGCGGGGTCAATAAGGTTCTGTTCAGAGCCCAAATCTCCTAAGGCAGAAACTGGGTGTTGAGAGTCCTGTAGACAAATTACAGCCTAAACAGGAAACAAGGACTGGGGGTTCTCAGTACATGCGCCCGCCAGTATCCCCTGAACTACTGGCGGGCTGGATCTTTAGGCGAATAGGACAGGATAGGCGGAAGTGCCCTGATAAACCACTATAGAGGCACTGTTTAGCCCTCATACATCTGTCCTTTTCTTCTGGTGACAGTTGTGTTCTTCCAATTTGCATGGGTTTGTCAACAGGCTGGCTTTCATAGGGGGCCGGTCGAGACCTGACCGAAGTAGGAGGAAAGGGGCGTTGAGCTGGTGGGAGGTCCTGTCCCGCCTCTCACGAGCTCTCTCCTGGAGCCGTTCATCCACCCGAATAGCGAGATCGATAAGATCTTCAAGGTTTCTGGGCTTGTCACGACTGGCTAGCTCATCCTTTAATCTCTCGGTGAGGGCATTGAGGAATGCCGCTCAGGAGTGAGGACGTCCCATCCGGTCTGAGCTGCTAAGGTACAGAACTCGACAGCAAAATCGGCAACCGATCGACTTCCTTGTTTAAAACACCATTCTCTCTTGGCTGCCTCCTCCTTGAGCGAGGAGGAGGAGAATGTTCTTTAAATTGGGTCAGGAAGTCCGCATAACTAAAACTATGAATATTTGCATCATCGATAAAAGACTCGGCCTAACTGAAGGCTCTGTCTCTGAGGAGACCAATAATGTGAGAGATCTCTGAGGCATTGTCTGGAAAAGACTGATGAGCACAACTAAATAATAAGAAGCATTGTAATAAGAATCCCCTGGATTTACTCAGTTTGCCAGAAAAGGGTTAAGGGACAGGAGTGGAAACCCAGACGCCGTGTATAGAAGGTGACGCGGGATCAGCGGAAGGACAGGCTGCTGGGGAAGAAACGGAGGTAGGTTGTGTTATGTTCAGTGACTAAACATCTTGGAGTTCGGGGTTAGCATGTTTGAAGCTTGTAAGAGTCAGTCTGGTCAGTTCTTTTGTCATGATTAACAAAGTAAGACTCTGAATGAGGGCAACCAGGAGACAGACAGTACGGTAAGAGAGTTTATTGAAAACAGGTGGAGTTTGTTCTCTGTGGTTCTGGTTGATCGGACTGTTCAGATTTGCTGGGGAAGATGGGGAGACTGGTGAGCAAAGGAAGGTGTCAATGACAATAATGAGGGGGCGCATGACTCACAGAGATCGAGGCTAGGTTTTGTCTGGGAAGGGGGTGATGTCCAGGGTCCAGGTTGTAGGTACAGGTCGGTGAGTTCTCTCCAGTATGTGGTGTAGGAGGGTGGACAGGCAGGTGAGCACAGGTAGGAGGACTAAGCCAGAAAAAAAAGATCTGAAGGTTTTCTCTGATTCTTGGAGGTCCGGCTTGGAGTTTCTGAGGCTGGAGTCCAGGTTTCTAGGAGGGGGAAAAAAACAGGAACACAAAGTTAGGTCCAGTAGTG